>NC_079409.1:22214950-22269950 GCF_029220125.1 Pseudoliparis swirei | reverse complement strand
ACATCTTTTTATTTTATTAAATGTGTTTGTTTCCTCTTTCTTTTCTCATTGGTCACATCTGGGAATGTGGGAGCGTTCTATTTGGGGGGTATAATATGTATCTATCCCTGCATGTATATGATATTCCTTTATTTGTCCCACAGTGGGGATATTTCAAAAATATATAATTATATATATATATATATATAATAATATATTAATAATAATAATAATAATTTATAATAATATAAATAATAATATATATAATAATATTAAAAGAGAAGGTCTTTCCTTTAGAGACATTGAGGCGTTCTAAAACTTCTGACCGTAGTTCATGTCTGTTAAAACACCCATGATTCTGTATTATTATGGGATGTTTCATATGTTTCATAAACCCTCTTCCCTCCTGACAGACTACGAGAGGCTCCGGATCGGAGGCCTGGTCTGTGCCAGCTTGTTGTTCATCGGAGGCCTCAGCATCTTACTGTGTGAGTTATGAAGCCGCGCACACACACACACACACATGAGCCCGTGTGGTTCGACCAATCAGAGCATCTCAAATCCCCAATGAACGCTTTATCATACAATGAGGAGTGGTCATAATAAAGCGCGGTAACACTTCCCACTTTGCCCTTCACAGATACCAGGTGCACCATGAAGAACAAGTACGTTCATGTGTGTGTGTGTGTGTGTGTGTGTGTGTGTGTGTGTGTGTGTGTGTGTGTGTGTGTGTGTGTGTGTGTGTGTGTGTGTGTGTGTGTGTGTGTGTGTTTGTGTGTGTGTGTGTGTGAGACTCTTACTGTCTCTCTTGTCTCTTTTTACCCAAACTGCCGTGCGAACTGACGCCCCTCCCTCTTCTCGCACCTTGTAGAAAAGTGGAGGACGACAACAGTGAAATCTGATCTGGAGCCTCACAAACCGGTTTCGGCCAGCGAGGAGAGCTGGCAGGCCCAGGGGGGTTGTGGGGGAGGAGGGGGGGGGGGGGTTGGGCGTGGTGTGTGTGTGTGTGTGTGTGTGTGGAAGGGGGTTGGAGGAAACACACCTGCTCAGATGTTTATATGTCTGTAGAGACCTGTGCAAAGACACACCTCTTGTGCAAGGTGTGAAAGTGTGTAACCATGGCACCCTGAAATCTGTACTGATGTTTAAATGATAGTGTGTGTGTGTGTGTGTGTGTCTGTGCACAGAGGTTTTATCCCTGAAAACACATGGACCGTCTCCGCATGTTTAGTCCGTAATATAATGTGTAATCATCACGGCCTGTTGTGGATAAACTGGTTTAAACTGGTTTAAACTGGTTTAATCATGTTACCAGTTCAATAGAGGTACGGTTAGGGGGAACATGGTTAGAAACATTTAGTTTTCACACCCAAAATGAAAATAAATAAAACAAATTGCAAATATGTCAGTGTTGTTTTTCCACAGGTTAATGATATAGATCTCACTCTATGACATTTGATGACGCCATTCTAGTATATTCTTCTTATTAAAGTGAATGCATTGCTATCTAAACGATTAGACTATATTCTTATACTCTTATCTTTAAACGAATTAGTTTTATTTTAGTTACTAACTCGACAAACTTCCACATCTTCGCTCTCGACCAGTAACCATTACAGCTCCACTCCTCCCTCTCGGCTCGCGCTCCGCCTGACTCTGGATCAGCTGTCCACGCCCCGCCTCGCACTCCTCAGCCGCCAGCCGGAGGACAGAAACCGACCCCGGATCAGAATTCACTGATTAAAAAAAAAAAAACTCCCATCGTTTCAAACTCAGCCCCCTTTTCTCCCCCAAAAGCAGCCGACCTGTTGCGCGTCACCGTGGGCAGGGTGTTGGCGAAGCTCCGCTTCTGGGTCACATATCCGCCTCCTCGAGACGAGCTGCCTCGTTGTGTGCGCGCGTGCCGTCTCGAGAACTCAGCGTGCTGTCAGGTAAGAGTCGACAAAGAAAAGAAAACAACTCGCATCCCGCTCTCCGCGGCTCTCTGGGAGTTTTTCTTTCTGGGGAAATCTGTTGATGCCGTGAAAAGGTCTCGCCCGTACTTTCAGCCCAGTTTACGGACCGTTTTAAAAATCGGATTTATCTCCGTTGTGACATGTTTGTTTGCGATGGAAACTGTTGTAGAATCTGTGTTTGAGGAACTGGCCCGTTAAGTTACATCAAACTCAAAAAAATGCTCTAATTAAAAACAGAAACGCGTATTTTTCTTTCTTTTGAATTTTTTTTTTTTTACAAAAACAAGTCTCATCGTTCTTTAAAATGTGAACGTTTAATGCAACATGTTTCATAAGCCTTTGATGTTGTCCGGCTGGCATTGTTTTACTCGAGCCGACCAGTGCCAGGACAATGGAGCCGCGCGCGCCCACCGGGCCAACGTGCGTAACGGCGACGGGAGGCTTCCCTCACGCGCTCTGTCGGCACAGCACGCCAACATGTTGAGCAACAATTTACATTATTAAGAAAAGGAAGAAGTTAGATATGTGTCTGTTGCTTCCTTTTTAAGTTCGTGTTGAACCAGATGTGAGGAACACGGACAGATGTTGGAGGTCTTTAGTTTCGATGGCAGCCATGGCAGCTTTCATGTGTTTCAAATAAATATCACAAATAAACAATATTAGATGAAGTGTTGACGAATTGTCACCAGCCAAAGTGTGTGTGTGTGTGTGTGTGTGTGTGTGTGTGTGTGTGTGTGTGTGTGTGTGTGTGTGTGTGTGTGTGTGTGTGTGTGTGTGTGTGTGTGTGTGTGTGTGTGTGTGTGTGTGTGTGTGTGTGTGTGTGTGTGTGTGATGAAGTCAGAAGGGAAACGACCCCCCCCCCTCTCATCTCTAGAGGCTGTGATCTGCATTAATTCGACTTTTCTCTTGATAAACACCGTTAATGATTAACAGGAAGTCAAACTGGCATCCATTATTATTTCTGCCTTCCACATCCTTGTGGTGCAGCTCATGAAAAGCGTGTTGCTGAAATCCCCCGAGCGCCGGGCTGACGGTGGGGTTGTTGTGTGTTTACATTCAGAGTGTGGACAGGTAAACAAGGTAAAGGTCAGTGGGGGGGGGGTGTCTGTTGTGTTTACATTCAGAGGGTGATGTTGCCATCGGCGTTCTGCAGAGCTCACACGCTCTTTGTCAAGTTGGCCACACTTTGTCTGACCGGTGCCCATGAGCAACCTGAAGAGGGGAATCAACCTCGTCGTCATGGATACAGATTCACGCTATCTAGCAGTGAAGAGAAGACGCCTCTCAGTGTTCTTTGTGGATTATTTCGAGGCATGAGTGTTTCACCAACGCGGATCAGTAACGTGTCCGCCGAGACGAATCGATGTCGCGCGGCGCTGGAGCGTCATCGCTTAGCAACAAAGGGATCTGATCTCAGAGTTTCTCTGAAGAAGTTCGCGCACCAACGAGCATCCGACGTGTTTTGGGGTATTTCAGGACGAGGTGGCGGAGATGCGTTCACACGATGAACCGTCACCTCTGAGGAACCGCAGACGGGTTCTGCTCCTGGCTCCCGGCACATTTCCACCTTAGTTCACCCCGTGTGTGTGGGGGGGGGCGGGGGGGCTCTGAGTCGTCCTCTCCTCTGTCAGGGGACACTCACGTCTGCCTGTCTTCACCTCTCCTCACGAGGCAATAATTCCTGAAAACAACAACAAAAGAAGAAGCGTGAGGTGGAGAGTGTTCTCGGACTCTTCCTCCTCACCTTTCCTCTACTTTCACGTCTCGCGAACATAAATCTAGAAACCTCCACGAGGAGACGTCACCGTGGGCCTGTGACCTTCAGGTGTCACCTTTCATTCGCAACCCAGCAGGTCACCCCCAGTTGGGGATGGGTATCGTTTGGGGGTTTTCCGATACCGGAATTTTTAAAACAATAACGGTGAAACGATACTTAAAAAAAAAAAAAAAGCACAAAACGACGTTTGACAATGACGACATTAAAAACCTCTTCGGCCAGATTCTCTGAAAACGCCGTTCTCATGGAGCACGGACAAAACACGGATATTAGACTGTAGCTCGTAGCTTGTGGCTCGTAGCTAGCGTTAGCTACGAGCTAGTTTAACCCTTGTGTTGCCTTTGGGTCAATATGACCCGATTCAATGTTTAACCCTCCTGTTACCTTTATATTTACGAACATATTTTACCTTTGAGGTCAATATGACCCCAGCTATTAAAATCTCCAGAAAATTATTAGAATTAATATTGTTTTCCAAGTTTAAGTGTGAGGTACTTTATGTTTGTTTGTTGACTCCCGAAAGAACACCGACATTAAACATTGAATCGGGTCAAATTGACCCGAAGGCGACAGGAGGGTTAAATATTGAATCGGGTCAAAATGACACAAGGGTTAAACATGGTTATAATGACTAATTTATTATTTTTTGGCCTACTTTTATGAATGCAAGACTTCCAATCGAGGCCGTTCTCGTCATCATCGGTCTCCACGTGTTCAGGGGGGCCGTCTCCTCATCGGTTTTCGGTACCCTACCCCCGATGGGAGAACCGGGCCAGATATTTGTCATTTGCGCGTCCCCAAAGTTACGTCATATCTGTTGAATCCAACACTTCAATCATCTCAGCTTTGAAACCCCGAGCGGACGCCGTGCGTTGGAGTCGATGCTCTTCGTCGTGAGCTTCAGAAGACGAGCTGAAGGGCCGCAGCGCGAAGCCCGCCGCTCGCTGCAGGCCTTGTGGTGGCCGTGTGTGACTCATGGCTCCGGTATGCTCCTCTCCCTCGTACCCGCCTCCTTCCCTCGTACCCTCCTCCTTGTGTCCCGCCTCCTTCCCTCGCTCCCTCGTACCCTCCTCCTTGTGTCCCGCCTCCTTCCCTTGCTTCCTCGTACCCTCCTCCGTGTGTCCCGCCTCCTTCCCTTCCTTCAAACTCGTACACTTCTTCCTCCTCCTCTCCCTCTCTCGGTTGGTTCCCAACTTGTTTGTAGTTTTTAAGTTTCCCTTTCTTTGTGAGTTGACTTCCTCCACGCCGCCCGGCCGTCTCCATCTTTTCTCTCCCGCTTCTTTTCCCCCTCGACGAGTAAAAAGCAGAGAATAATAAATCTTTTAATGATTCAGAAAAGCCTTCAGTGCACTTCATCTCATTTACGTACATCACAGTCGCATCATGTGCAGGTTCACCCTGTGTCTAGTCGACAATGTGTGTGTGTGTGTGTGTGTGTGTCACACTGGCATTCAGTGCTGCTCATTTAAGTATAAGAAATGCCGCTGAGAACAGGCTGCAGCTGTCTTTGTGGAGCAGGACAGGAACACAGAGACACGCTGGAGTCCAGCTTCCAGACGGCCGTTTGGGGGAGTGGAAGGTCACACACACACACACACACACACACATGGTGCACACAGTCACATGCACACTAAATAGAGGAAATACTTGTTTTAAATACATGATCGCTTTATGTTCCATACTCCTCATATATCAGGCCCCGCCCCCCGGACAGGATAAGCAGTTTTAAGAAGAGCTGACTAACATTTGGCTGCGTTTCTTCCTTTTTACCTTCGCATTGAAAATGCAGAAGGTAATGTTTTGATCGCCGTGTATTTATTTATTTATTTGTATGCGTGTTCCTCGCATAACAAAAAAAGTTTTAAACCGGATCGCATGAAATTTGGTGGGATGAGTGGTTATTATTCGGGGACCATTTGATTAGATTTTGGGATCAATCGGGTCAAATGTCAAGGTCATGAAAAGGTCATAATCTTCTTTTTACCATAGCACGGTAAATTTGTATCCAATTGGCATGCAACTAATGCCAACATGTTCATAATTCAATGCCCAATCTTGTGATATGCGCAGGTATGCGCTCTACCGAGTGCTCGTTCTAGTTTCACAAGTTTTAAGGGGCACAAAGTGAGTTTAACAAACTTTGCTACGTAACGTGCGGCGACATTTAAGAGCGTCGACTCTTTAGCGCCCTCTGCAGCTGAGTGTGTAACCCTGCTGGAGAAGAGTGGAAGAGAACGAGTGGAAAAGGGATTAACGAGTCGACACGAGGAGTGGAGAGGGGGGGGGGGGGACGACATGACGAGGTGTGACGAGAGACGGGAAGGAGGAGAGTTCTGGAGAGGATGGAAAAGAGGAGGAGGAGGAAAGGAGACAAGGGGGTAGAGAATAACTGTGGAAACGCAGTCCTGAAGACGGGAAGAAAAAGAGATGCAAAGAGAGAGAGAGGGCCGGTTGTAGAGCGGCAGAGCCAGAACAGACTCCTCTTTATGGACCGGGCGGCGCTGGGAAGGCTTCACAGGGACAGTTTCTACACAATGTCTCCAGGAATGCGTCGGCCATATTTGGTGTCGGCCTTCTGAACAAAACCTCTCCGCTCTGTAGGATTCTTGTTTCAAGTCTAATGTGGTTTTAAAATGTAACTAAATTGAATCGGACATAATTAATGGTTGATTGGTTTAGTCAATTGACAGAAAATGAATGAAGCGGCAACTATTTTGATTGTCTTTTCATTTACTAAGTCGCCTTTTGGGCAAAAATGCTGCAAATCTGCTTCTTCCAGTGTGAGTAGTGGCTGAATATCTTTGTTTTTTTGACCTTTTAATTCAATTTACTTAGACATTTTTCACTACTTTCTCACATTTTACGGCCTGAACCGAAGACATTTGATCCCTTTGCTCAGTGAGCATGTCTCCTCCAGGGAGCTCTTGGCGTCTTACCCCAGTGATTTGAAGCTCACCTGCAGCTCCTCACCTCCTGGCTCCTCCTTACACTAACATTTGCTTTAGAATATGATCTTCAAATAGGAGCAGGGAGGCGCCACCTGTTTAATATTCCCCTCTTTGTTGCTCACACTAAAGCAGGGGTGTCAAACACATTTTCACCGTGAGCCACATAGGCATCATGGCTGCTTCTTAAAGGGCCGGTGTACCTGAAACACTGTATAAACTACTCCCGAACATATTGTTAAATAACTCTTTGCATTTGATTATTGTTTATTCGAGAGTAGAAATATTCTACGTGAGAACATTTCTCTAATATTATAACACAAATCCGTTTCATTTGAAACCTTCAAAATAAAAGCACAGGATATAAAGGCGGTCGTGTGTCTTTCAAGCCGTCAGAGGCCGCATGACATGACGCGGTGGGCCGCATTCGGCCCGCGGGCCTTGTGTTTGTTGTTCTCACTCTTTTCTTTCTCTCCTTCCAACAGTCTCACTCTGTTTGCCCCCTGTGTCGTCTTCTCACTGTCCTCCTCTCTCCTGTTTGTCTCTGCCCTCCGTCTCTCTTCTCTCTCTTCTCCCCCGAGGCGACCCATTCTCTGGTGGTTGCTGGCCTGATTCCCCATGCTCCACATTCCCCTGCCTCTCCTGTGGTTGCTATGGAGAGGTTTACTGGTCCTCCCTTCTGTTTTATTCCTTTCTGAAAAAACACTCCAAATGCCAACAGCTGAGCAGGGAGACGCATTGTTTTACTCCCATTCTCCTTCACTGCGAGGTCACTGTTGTCGCTGTGTGGTGAAGATACTCTTTAGAAACTACAGCTGATAACTGGAGATGAGGAGTAGCTAACTGGAAATATGAACAGAAGCAGCACCAAAATAAAAAGCAATCCCTCGTAAATAGTTTCAAACCGACCCGACCCGATGGAAAACTGGACTGGAACCATTAAAGAAACCCATGAGATGGACAGAATGAGCTTCCTTCTGGGACTAAGGACAAATCCACAGAGAGGTGGACAAAATGGACCAAATGTATGTCAGAATAAGGACATTGGCAGGTGATTCACCCTCCTATGACATCACCGGTATTTAGAGTTATTGGCTCTCATAAAAATCTCATAAAAAGCACCATTTATAACCAAGATGTAACTCCATATACAGTGTATATATATATCTCTCTCTTTAGATCGAAGTATAAGAAACCCAGGGACTAAAACTTTTTTAATATATATTTTTTTATATCTGATGGTTGGACCAGATCTATGGCTGACATTCAATTCAGTTTATTATTTTATATCGCCCAATATCACAAATTATGAATTGTCCTCAGCGGCCGTGATTGGCTGACAACATCGTTGAAGTGTTGCATGGTTGTTTTGATTGTTGTTGTTTTTTTTACTTATTTACTTGCTTAAACATTTAATAGTTATTTTTTTCTTTATGGCCAGATGCACGTTTAATTTATTTTATCCTTCTTACTTTCAAAGGAATATTATGTCTTGTCAAACTGTAAAAATAACAAAATTAAATACGAGCTATGAAAACAAACGGCAGCTGAGTCTGACCTGTATCGTCTTTTTAAAATCAGATGCGTTGTCATTCTCTTCTAAGGAGCTTAAATGTGCCTTATAGAGCAACAGTTGTCTTTAATTAAACAAAACATATTGTGTTTATCCCAGGGCAGGACATTTACATATTTTTGGGAGAGCAATGGAATCCTGCATCCATGCATATGTGCAGGTCAGGCTGCTGCTGCAGGTCAGGCTGCTGCAGGTCAGGCTGCTGCAGGTCAGGCTGCTGCAGGTCAGACTGCTGCAGGTCAGACTGCTGCAGGTCAGGCTGCTGCAGGTCAGACTGCTGCAGGTCAGGCTGCTGCAGGTCAGGCTGCTGCTGCAGGTCAGACTGCTGCTGCAGGTCAGACTGCTGCTGCAGGTCAGGCTGCTGCAGGTCGGGCTGCTGCAGGTCGGGCTGCTGCAGGTCGGGCTGCTGCAGGTCGGGCTGCTGCAGGTCGGGCTGCTGCAGGTCGGGCTGCTGCAGGTCAGGCTGCTGCAGGTCAGGCTGCTGCTGCAGGTCGGGCTGCTGCTGCAGGTCAGGCTGCTGCAGGTCAGACTGCTGCTGCAGGTCAGACTGCTGCTGCAGGTTGGGCTGCTGCAGGTCGGGCGGTAGCCGTTCAGCCGGTTGTGTTTGTGCACGTCTTCAGGAACGCCTGAGCGTGGCTGCGTGGCAGTTTGAAGCGGACATGGGAAAAGACAATGAGTGGAAAATCCCCGCTGCGCTCCGTGAGGCTCCAGCCAGCGCCCTCAGTGGGGGAGGGAGTGGCGGATGTCAGGAAATGTACTTAAAGGGATTGTTTAACATTCACTGATGGCAGAGCTCTCTGATGTGAAAGTGTTTTTAACAGTTTTAATAATCGGCACATCTCCCCGACGGATGCAACGTGAACGAGAAGCTGACCCTCGACACGTTAATGCCGGCGACGACGTTAAACTAGCGTTGCAGACCAGAATAGCGTCGGCTGAGTGCACCTTGATATTATTCTCATGGATTGCTCTTCTGGACGCATCGACATCGGATCGAGTTTCTGAGCGTGAGGG
The DNA here is from genome assembly GCF_029220125.1 of Pseudoliparis swirei. Classification (NCBI taxonomy): domain Eukaryota; kingdom Metazoa; phylum Chordata; class Actinopteri; order Perciformes; family Liparidae; genus Pseudoliparis; species Pseudoliparis swirei. Next base: position 22,260,707 of record NC_079409.1, on the reverse strand, counting down.
AGAGCGGCGGGAAACACTTTGTGGTGTGTGCACTTCAGAGGGAGTGTGTGCGTGTGTGTGTGTGTGTGAGTCCCTTTAGTGCCCCCAGAAAACACAGCAGGATGAACGTTGCAGCAGGTTTCTGTCGACTCGTGGCTAGAGCAGTTTGGAGTTTTGTAATCCGCTCGCTAACATACACGCACACACACACACTCACACACACACACACACTGTAATTTAAGTATTTGAGCCACTGGGACTGAAGATAATGTAATTTACTCCTTGTTGATACAACGGGAGTCTTTCTGTAATGCACTCCAGTTAGAAGTTAATGTTTTCAATCGATGTGCAACCATGAGTCAGAAGGCATGTGTACTGAATACAAGTTTTATCACTTGGGATTTTTGCTATGGAAACTCATTTATAATATAAAGCTACTATTATTAGTATGAATACATCTAGTTCTGCCTCATTTAGAATGTAAAGCTACTATTATTAATATGAATACATCTAGTTCTGCCTCATTTATAATATAAAGCTACTATTATTAATATGAATACATCAGTTCTGCCTCCTTTAGAAGGTAAAGCTACTATTAGTATGAATACATCTAGTTCTGCCTCATTTATAATATAAAGCTACTATTATTAGTATGAATACATCTAGTTCTGCCTCCTTGGTTGTTGACGTTGTGTTTGCGTTCGTCTCTGCAGGTAAACGACCTCCAGCGTAAAGATGTCAAAGGTCGGTGCTCTGCTGCTGATGACACGTGAGTAAAACTCCTTTCAGAGTCTGATCGTTTCATCAGTCCTTCTTTAAATAAATAAATGATGTCATTCAGTGTCGGTCGACCAGAGAGACGCTTTTATTATTTTTATTTTTTTTATTGTATTTATTATGCATTTATTATTTGTATAATTATTATTTTATTCTTTATTTATACTTTGATTGCTTGATACTGACTGTTTTTAATTCGTCAATGAGTCTAAATAGACTTTCCTCAAAAATAGAATACAACAATATAATGCTTTTGCGTTATTAATTGCACTAAATCGAGTGAAACTACTTCAAGTAGAACATGAATCTATAATTTCCAACAGTATATTGCATTTCCACTCATGATCCCTAATAAACCCGATGTTTAATTTAAAGTGTGACTCTTTCCTCTTGCAGTCGTGTCCCTGGTGGCGGCCGAGGAACAGACAAGTAAGTAAACTAATATAAAGTCTTTAGCTGTAAATATTAGATTAATATGGTTAATGTTTTATTCAAAAAGGATTTGTCTCTATAATAATATGATGTTTACTCTTTTGAGATGAGAACCACCTGAGCCGTGCGTTGAGCTTCTTTTATTGTATTAGTTAAATAAAATGTCACCTTTATGTTGATGTATTGGTGATGTCATCAGCGAGTGACGAGGTCACTGTGTCCTGTTGCCTTTGTGATGTCACCGTGTGGATGTTTCTGCATATCCTCTTGTTTCTGTCAACTGAGCCCATTGTTTCTGTTCCCTCAGTGGAGGAGGACCCCTTCACCTTCGGTCAGTATTATTTTTCTACAGTAATATTTTCACTATTATCAGATATTCATGGGCTCTTGAAGCTGATCCGAGTCGTTACATAAACAATGTAGATCACTATTTAACATGTGTATTTGAAGGTGTTTCCCATTTAAATGTGTTTCTCTAAATACTTCCTCTCAGAGGAGACTCTGACCTCTGTGACCTCTCTCTGCAGACTACCACCGGCTGCGTGTCGGAGGCCTGATCCTCGCCGCTGTGCTTTGTCTCATTGGCATCACCATCCTGTTCAGTAAGATATACACACACACACACACACACACACACACACACACACACACACACACACACAGCCTCTATTAAATGCACAGGGGTAGAAAGCCAACGTGTCTCCTCTCCTCCAGGTGGCCACTGCAGGTGCAAGTTCAACCAGGACAAGAGGTGAGCCTCACACAGCTCGGCTCACACAGCTCGGCTCACACAGCTCGACTCACACAGCTCGACTCACACAGCTCGACCCACACATGCGTCTGAGTCGGTTCTGAAACTCTGAACCCGGAGAACACAAAGTCCACAACATCATGGAGGTGTTCTGTCTCGTCTCTGACGCTCTGCTTTCTCCTACAGGAGGAGGACAGGAAGCAATGCTCAGCAGATGCTCTCCGACCAAGGTAACGCTGCGTGTTCGCCTCCGGCTCCTGTAGCTCCTCCCCTTCTTTACCTTGAGGGAAAACCAGAAGCTAACGAGCTAACGATCACATTATTATTATTTGAAATAGAGAGACCTGCCCTCCCACTTCTAATGTTCTTTTGGTCCACCCCTCAGAAACCAACCAGTGACGCGTCCGTGTAAAGACGTGTGCAGCGCGTTGTTATCGCTCCGAGAACGTCCCGCTCGGGTCTAAAGTTATATTTACTCTGTCCATCTGTTTCCCTGTCCACGGCCTTGTGTCACACACACACACACAGTCGTGCTGCACTCTGGGCCTCGCTGTTCAACAGGTGGTGGGCCTCTGGGTGTCTGGCATGCAGAGAGGGGGCGGGGCCTAGGGAGAGGACGGCTGGTGGGAGGCGGCCATACTCCTTTTAGGACTCGGCCTCGGCTTTGTGTTTTCGGGTTGTGCGTCCGTCCGATTCTCCTGAAGCGGGGACATCTTGAGAGGATTTCTTCAAATTTAGCCCAGATGTCCACTTGGACTTGAGAATGAACGGGTTGAAGGTCAAAGGTCAAGGTCACTGTGACCTCACAGAACACGTTCCTGACCATAACTGAAGAAGCAATGTCCATGTCATAATGTTGAGTATATAAACGACTCGGGAGGATCCAGAGGGACGCTCTCTCTCTGTCTGTCTCTCTGTCTGTCTCTCTGTCTCTCTGTCTCTCTCGCTCTCTGTCTCTGTCTGTCAGTCTGTCTCCCTCTCTCTCGCTCTCTGTCTCTGTCTGTCAGTCTGTCTCCCTCTCTCTCGCTCTCTGTCTCTCTATCTCTGTCTCTCTCCCTCTCTCTCTCGGGCTCTCTCTCTCTCTCTCTGTCTGTCTGTCTCTCTGTCTCTCTCTTTCTATCTCTGTCTCTGTCTGTCAGTCTGTCTCCCTCGGGCTCTCTCTCCCTCTCTCTCTCTGTCTGTCTGTCTGTTTCCCTGTCTGTCTCTGTCTCTCTGTCTCTCTCTCGGGCTCTCTCTCTCTCTGTCTCTCTCGCTCTCTCTCTCTGTCTCTCTCTCCCTCTCCCTCTCTGTCTCTCTTTCTGTCTCCCTCTCTCTCCCTCTGTCTCTCTCTCCCTCTCTTTCTCTGTCTGTCTCTCTCTCGCCCTCTCTGTCTCTCTCTCTCTCTCTCCCTCTGTCTCTCTCTCCCTCTCTAACTCTGTCTGTCTCTGTCTCTATATCTCTCTCTGTCTCTCTCTCTCCCTCTCTCTCTCTGTCTCCTCTGTCTTTGTCGTCTCTGTCTTTCTCTCTCTCTCATAAACATAAAGAGAATGATATGTTTACGTATGTCATCACCGTTCATGAAGAATATGCGCTGTTCATACGTTAGTGTTTGTGTAACCCAGTGTGTCAGCCATCTTGTGTCGGCCATCGTGTGCCGGATCCCATTTTTCGAGCCGTGAATGAAGCGTCTGAATTTGTGAACTCTTCTGTGTCCGTCTGCTCGTCTGCAGGTCGCTCCGGCGAGTGCTAGATGTCGACCAGAACACACACACCGACTTCCCCAACCTGCAACCAACCGATGAGGAGGAGCAGGAAGAGGAGGAAGAGGAGGAGGAGGAGGAGTTGATACAACCAAGGAGATTGTTTTTTCATTGTTTTGTTTTTTTACATTGTTTAAGAGCAACAGAAAGTAGTGTGTGTGTGTGTGTGTGTGTGTGTGTGTGTGTGGACCGGCTGTGAGGGGGGATGCTCTCTGCCTGTTATCTCAGCTACTGATCTGCTGCCTACACACACACACACACACACACACACACACACTATTCACTTTAATTTCAATCCACTTGAAACATGTTCGGTCTTTAGAAAAACTAGAATATAAAGCGTTTTGAGAATTTAAGGCTTTGTCCTTCACGGTTGATCTAAAAAGTGACATCGTGCAACAGCTAACACACTTATTACCAAAAAATCCTCAAGTTTCCGTCTGTCTCGTTGCCTTGTGTGTGTAAGGTAGAAATCGATGTAGATTTTAGTCTCATCCTGTGACCACCTAACCCTCTGTCCATGCTTCAGTGTCACATACATGAACCACATAGTCTCCAGGGTTCACAGTGCTGTCGATTCATGATAATCTGTTAATGTTTAGCTTCATGGAGGAAAGTAGTGGATTGCACTGTTCAGAGATACAGCCAGACTCTGTCATGTTTCTATAAAATAATTGTTGAAACCAACAAGTGTGTGTGTGTGTGTGTGTGTTGCTACCTACCTAGCCCCCCACCCCCGATGTGAGCGTGTGCATGACCTTTGCTCTTCTTGGGAAAGAGAACGGTGATGGAGAGGAAGAAGACGCCATGTTGCTGATGGGTGAGAAGGCGTGAACTTTAACGTTCAACCTTTCTGCTTATGTTTCTGTTAGCTGATGATTTCTTTCCACACAGACACACACACACACACATACACACAAACCAAAAAGGAAAATGTAGTTTCTCTTCCTACAGTCTATTTGGCGTCATGAAGAATTGGCAATAATTACATCATCCATATCATAACTGTAGCTACCAAATGACCACAGTATTACCATGGTGCAACAACACTATGATATAAACCTGTATAACATTACCGAGAGTGAGATGTGTTTATGAGGTCATGTATTGAATTGTATTGGGGGTTTTTTAACCATAGCAACAGTGAATTAATCAATGAATGACAGTATGAACTAGTAGCATGTTTGTACCTCCATTTAATATCACATAACATATTGAAGAAAAAGCTAAAGTATTTATTAAAAATGTGGAAACATTTATTTATAAATGTTTTATTTATATATATATATAAAATGTATACATATATTATAACTACTTGGGTACGGAAAGTATTCAGACCCCTTTAAATTGTTCACTCTTTGTTTCATTGCAGCCATTTGCTAAAATCCAAAAAGTTCATTTTATTTATCATTAATGTAAATCGGCTCCATCTTGAAAGGAAAAAACAGAACTGGAGACTTTTTTGCAAATTTATTAAAAAAGAAAAACTGAAATATCACATGGTCATAAGCAACTAATAACTTAATCTATTAATATTTGTATCTGAACTTTGGTAGTTTTACAACAAAATGTATAAAGCATAAATATTTTTCATCATTGTAGTATTGTGTATGAGACTTTATAGTAATATAATAAACATGTAAATGTGCACTGGTGTAACTAGAACATTTACCAAGATGTTTAGATGGTCTGGCTTCTACCGAGAGAGGTGTTTATTGTACCATACTACGTGAAAGCTCAACTAGCATGGAATGAACAGTTATGTAATTTAAACAGAAGTAAGAATGCACTTGACTTCAACAGAAAAGTCACTTGCAGCGTGTCACCATGGGATGGCACTGTCTCAACAGTCACATCCACTGACGTGTGACTGGACTCAGGCCTGTGAGGTATGGCTCCCAGACTACCTGCAGTTGATGGAGGTTTAATGTTTTCCTGTCATTCTGTATGGAGGACTTAACATGTCTTAAGTATAAATAAATGCTTAAATACATTTATAAATAAATAAATTCTATAACCACAATAACACTTATAACAGGTTACCCACCCTTGACTTTAGAGTAGAGACTGTGTCTGTCCCACGGCCACTTCAATTAAATAAATCAAAAGTAAGCAGAAGAGGAGTCGTACACAATAACCTTATACAAGTTAACACAATTATTTCAGCAGTGCAACAAAATAGGTCTATTAAATGTGGTCTCCTAAATATTCGATCTCTGTCATCTAAAGCTGTGTTACTGAATGATTTAATATCAGATAATCACATTGATTTATGTTGCCTAACTGAAACCTGGCTGAGCCATGAAGAATATGTCTGCCTGAATGAATCGACTCCTCCAAGTCATATTAATACTCACATTCCTCGAGGCACCGGTCGAGGAGGTGGAGTAGCAGCCATCTTTGAATCGAGCCTATTAATTAATCCTCAACCAAAATTACACTACACCTCATTTGAAAGCCTTGTTCTTAGTCTTTCACATCCAACCTGGAAAACACTACAGCCAATTCAATTTGTGATTCTGTACCGCCACCAGGTCCATATTCAGAGTTTATATCTGAATTCTCAGAATTTATATCAAGTTTGGTTCTTAAAACCGATAAAGTTATTATTGTTGGAGATTTTAATATCCATGTGGATGTTGATAATGATTGCCTTAGTGCTGCATTCATCTCCTTGTTGGACTCGATTGGCTTCTGTCAGAGTACAGAAACCCACTCACAGCTTTGGCCACACGCTTGATCTTGTTCTTACTTATGGCGTTGACATTGAGCATTTGAACGTCTTCCCACAGAATCCTCTTCTGTCAGACCACAACCTCATAACTTTTGAATTTATACTACGGGTGTACTCCGTTAGTCAAAAGTTTCTACACTAGATGTCTAACTGATAGTGCTGTAGCTAAATTTAAAAAGCGATTCCTTCTGTATTTGATTCGATACCACGTCTCAATATAACAGAGGACTCCTGGTCTAACTTTAGTCCGTCCCAGATTGATCATCTTGTTGACAGTGCCATAGGCTCTCTGAGAATGACACTGGACTCGATAGCCCTCTGAAGAAGAAGACAGTGAGGAAGGAGGTTTGCTCCTGGTATAACCCTCAGACCCGCAAACTGAAGCAAGCGTCACGAAGCTTGAGCATATGGCGTTCAACTAATCTCGAAGAATCCCGCTTAGTTTGGCGAGATAGTCTTAAAACATATAAGAAGGCCCTCCGTAATGCCAGAGCAGCCTATTACTCATCAATAATAGAAAAAAAAAAAACAACCCCAGGTTTCTCTTCAGCACTGTAGCCAGGCTGACAGAGAGTCACAGCTCTGTGGAGCCGAGCATTCCTATAAACCTTAGTGGTAATGACTTTATGAACTTCTTTAATGAAAAGATTTTAACTATTAGGGACAAGATTAATAATCTCTTGCCCATAACCAGTGCCAATCTGTCCTTAAGTGGAATGGCCTTGGAAACCGCTGTATGCCCTGGTGTATATTTGGAGGGTTTTTCTCCTATCAACCGTGACCAATTATTTTCAACGGTTTCTACTTCTAACACATCTACCTGTCTCTTGGACCCCATCCCGACGAGGCTGCTTAAAGACGTTTTGCCTTTAATTGGCGGCTCTCTATTAGATATTATCAATGTGTCTCTGCTAACAGGCCACGTACCACACTCCTTCAAGGTGGCTGTTATTAAACCTCTCCTGAAGAAGCCCACTCTGGATCCAGAGGTATTGGCTAACTACAGACCGATCTCTAACCTCCCCTTCCTCTCCAAGATCCTTGAGAAAGTGGTGCAAATCAGTTGTGCGACTTTCTACATCATAATAGTTTATTTGAGAAATTTCAATCAGGATTTAGAAAACACCACAGCACCGAGACGGCACTGGTGAAAATTACAAATGACCTCTTAATGGCAGCAGATAAAGGACTCCTCTCTGTGCTGGTCTTGTTAGACCTTAGTGCTGCATTCGACACCATTGACCATGACATCCTGTTACAGAGACTGGAGCAGTCGATTGGCATTTCAGGCACGGCACTAATTTGGTTTAAATCCTATTTATCAGATCGATCTCAGTTTGTATTTGTAAACGATGACGCCTCGATAACCACTAACGTTAATCACGGAGTTCCACAAGGTTCTGTGCTTGGACCAATTTTATTTACCTTATACATGCTTCCTTTGGGCAATATTATCAGGAAACACTCCATAAACTTTCATTGTTATGCAGATGACACTCAACTATATTTATCGATAAAACCAGAGGAGAGCAACCAACTCTGTAAAATTCAAGCATGTCTTAAAGACATAAAAACATGGATGACCTGCAACTTCTTGATGTTAAACTCAGACAAAACCGAAGTAATTTTAATCGGCCCTGAGCACCTCAGAGATCAATTATCTGGTGATGTGGATTCTGTAGACGGCATTGCCCTGGCATCCAACACCACTGTAAAGAATCTTGGCGTTATCTTTGATCGGGACTTGTCCTTTAACTCCCACGTAAAGCAAATCTCAAGGACTGCATTCTTTCATCTACGTAATATTTCAAAAATCAGGCACATCTTGTCTCAAAAGATGCAGAAAAATTGGTTCACGTTCGTTACTTGAGACTGGATTACTGTAACTCCTTATTAGCAGGCTGCTCTAATAAATCTCTTAGGTCCCTCCAGTTGATCCAGAATGCTGCAGCTCGTGTTCTCACTAAAACTAAGAAAAGAGATCACATCACTCCTGCACTAGCTGCTCTGCACTGGCTCCCAGTAAAATCAAGAATCACTTTTAAAATTCTTCTCTTAACCTACAAAGCCTTGATTGGTGATGCTCCATCATATCTTAAGGAGCTTGTCGTACCATATTGCCCCACTAGAGCTACGCTCACTAAATGCGGGACTACTTGTAGTTCCTAGAGTCTTAAAAAGTAGAATGGGAGCCAGAGCCTTTGGTTATCAAGCTCCTCTTTTATGGAACCAGCTTCCAATTTCAGTCCGGGAGGCAGACACAGTCACCTCGTTTAAGAGTAGACTTAAGACCTTCCTCTTTGACAGAGCTTATAGTTAGGGCTGAATCAGGTTCACCTGGTCCAGCCCCTTGATATGCTGCTATAGGCTTATAGCTGCCGGGGGCGTTTAGGATGCACTGAGTACCTATCTCCTCTTTTTCTCTCCTTAAGGATGAATTTTCATCTCTCAATCACACGTTACTAACTCTGCTTTCTCCCGGAAGTCCTTTTGACTTTCGTCTCATGGGGTCATCGGACCCTATGAGACGCATAGATCTATCTGCCTGATGGATCGTCTGGGTCGTGGAATTCCTGCTCATGACTACGCCACTGTCCTGTTGAGACTCCGCCCACTCCTCCTCCCCACCGCCATCTGCCTGATGGATCGTGGAGGTCTCCATCGTGGAATATGCCTACTATGAACTATTCATACACTCTGTCATATTCATTGAATGTATTTTAACTCTAAATCTGTCCTTCTGTACACATTACATCTATTGCATCTGTCCATCCTAGGAGAGGGATCCTCCTCTGTTGCTCTCCTCCAGGTTTCTTCCTTTTTCCCCTGAAGGGTTATTTGGGAGTTTTTCCTGGTCCGATGTGAGGTTTTGGGGCAGGGATGTCTATGTGTACAGATTGTAAAGCACTCCGAGACAAATTTGTAATTTGTGAAATTGGGCTATACAAATAAACTGAATTGAATTGAATTGAATTAAGAATACAAAAAAAGCTGTCTTGGCTAACTTCTGCTAACGGTTAGCTGAGGTGCCAGAAGGCAGAAGTAGGAGAGCATAACACACCAAGTGCATCACACCGCTGTGACCAATCAGGCTTCAGACAGGTTAGGACTGCCCCAGCTCATTTGCATACAAGGAAACATAAACGTCACGCATAAATAAATGAAGAAATACGTGTGGACACATAAATAGAGACATAAATAAATGAAGAAATTTAGAAATGTAGAAATAGATTTATTTAATGATGTCCTATTTAGGTAAAACTTATATTTATTTATTTCTACATTTATTTAAGCATTTATTTATTTATACATTAATTTAAGAATTTATACATTTATGTAAGCATTTATTTATTCTTGTATTTATTTATTTATACATTTATTTAAGCATTTATTTATTTATTCTTTTATTTATTTATTTATACATTTATTTAAGCGGGGTTTTTTAAAATTCCTATATTTATTCATGCATTTATTTATTTATACTTAAGACATTTTAAGTCCTCCATAATTCTGAGACCCAGTCATAGTGTATATCTTAGTTATTTATCCTCCAAAGAGATGGTTACACAAGCCTCAGAGTGTCTTTAAATTGGTCAACACAAATAATAAAACCCTTAAATCGCATTAAGCGTGACACAAGATCAGATCCAACGAGCTCACCTGTCAGGTTGTTGAACACGAGCTCATCCATCGGCTCATCTACAGCCTCATGTCACATTGATCTGCTGCTGATGGTAGTTTCATATGTATCACACAAATATGAGAGGCTCATCTAGAATTACCTTTTAACTCTTGGCCAGAAATCAAGTCAGCTTATTTCCCAACATGTTGAACAATGTCTTTAATGAACACAAACAATGACGTCATACACAACAGTTCATGAAGGTCAAGAGTTCAACACGTTTCCCGTCGGCTGCTCAGAGCTGAACATCTGTTCCTCGGTTCTGTGATTCTCCCTCAGCCACCATGTGACTGATGAAGAGGAGCAGAGACACTCAGATGTTGGGAGGACTTGACGAAGAGTTCAGCCACAGACATCGGGACTTGCTTCTGTCCCGGTGACCTCCACCTCACACAGGGTCAGGATCTTACGCCGCCCAGGAATCACGATGTTGACGTAGCGGCCTTCCATCCCCTTACACTCGAAGGTCACGCTGCCCCCTGCTGGCAGCGACGAGATGACGGCACACCTGACCACGGAGACGACAGGATGACTACGTCACTCAGGTGGTGCTCAGTCATCACCTCCACCCACTCAAAGGGACAGGGAGGGAGGGAGAGAGGGAGGGAGAGAGAGAGAGAGGGGGAGGGAGGGAGGGAGGGAGAGAGGGAGAGAGAGAGGGAGGTAGAGAGAGAGAGGGAGGGGGAGGGAGGGAGGGAGAGGGAGAGAGGGAAGGAGAGGGGAGGGAGGAGAGGAGGAGGGAGAGGAGGAGACGCAGAGAGGAGGAGGGAGAGGAGGAGAGGGAAGGAGGAAGGGAGTGAGAGGGAGAGGGAGGAAGAGGGAGGAAGAGAGAGGGAAGGAGAGGGAGGGAGAGGGAGGAAGAGAGAGGGAAGGAGAGGGAGGGAGAGAGGGGAGAGGGGGAGAGAGGGAGAGGGAGGAGAGGGAGGGAGGGAGAGAGAGAGAGAGAGAGAGAGAGAGGGAGGGAGGAAGGGAGTGAGAGAGAGAGAGAGTCTTATCTTCAAACACACGACACAGGAAGCGTCACCTTGGATTCCCGTTGCCGTGGTCCTGGAGCGAGTCCCCGATGTGGATCTCAGCGCGGTCGATCCTCCCGTGGCAACAATCTCTTCTGTTGGTGACGGTGACGGTGCTGATGGAGAACGTCTTCTGGAGGTCCAGCCTCCACCACGGACCGGCCTCACGGCGGGTATGGGTGCAGGATCTTTGTCTATAGATGTTAAAACGTCTTACATCGACGGCCCTTTCGGGAACGCCGGCCCACACCACCGAGGACTGAGTCACTGTTCCTCCTTTAGCAATATTAACTGTTGGATGAAGTCACACACGTTGTTATGAGAGATTGGGGAAGGCTCATAAATATGACATGTTGGATCTGAACCCGAAATGACTGATCATATTTGATGAACTTTGACTGTGACTCTGCTCAAAGTCTTCTCTTTCCCCCTTCATGTTGAGTTATGACATGTGATGTTGAAGACCCACTGAGAGGCTCACGTGTTATTATGTCTAAATACTACGATGGGAGTTCATTCAAGAAGTTGAGTGAAGCACTGAAGAGACTCGTCTCACCCAGAAGGCCACGCGTCTGTCCGAGAGCCGCCAGCACGACGAAGACCACGAGGAGAGACGTCATCCTGAGGAGCGATTCACACTCACATGAAGGGGATAGCCAGAGGCTGAATGTACACACACACACACACATGAAATGCAAATACATCTTTGAGAACTCCATTGTCTATTATCAATAGTTAGAGCACGTTCAGAACATCAAATATTTGGTTATTTATACATTTATGATTGATAGACTACCCAGCAGCCACCACCTCGACCTCCGTAGACACGATATGATGCCTGATGTATTGGTGATATGTCCGGTGTAAAGTTGTACCTGATTTACTTCATTTCATGCGTGATAAATTGACACATGTAGAATAAAGTTGCTGATCCGTGAGACCAGAGACCTACCTTGTACCTCTGTTGCTCCTGAAGCAGCTGTGCTCTGCATGAGGAAGCCATCACTTATATACGTGAGTGCACAGAGGGATTGACAGCTGCTTGGTTCTTAAACCCTCTTGTCAAATATCTGCTGTTGTTTTTGTATCCCAGAGCCTGATGTGCTCCTCTGACCGTAGCGCTGGTGTTTCAGGGTACACCCATGGGCACATGAGGCCGGTCCGTGGTGGAGGCTGGACCTCCAGAAGACGTTCTCCATCAGCACCGTCACCGTCACCAACAGAAGAGATTGTTGCCACGGGAGGATCGACCGCGCTGAGATCCACATCGGGGACTCGCTCCAGGACCACGGCAACGGGAATCCAAGGTGACGCTTCCTGTGTCGTGTGTTTGAAGATAAGACTCTCTCTCTCTCTCTCCCTCCCTCCCTCTCTCTCTCTCCTTCCCTCTCTCTCTCTCTCTCACTCCCTCCCTCCCTCTCTCTCTCTCCCCCTCCCCCTCCCTCCCTCCCTCTCCTCCCTCCTCTCCTCCTTCCTCCCCCCATCTCTCCTCCCTCCTCCCTCCTCTCCTCTCCTCCCTTCTCCTCCTCCCTCCTCCCTCTCTCTCTCCTCCCTCTCTCTCCCTCCTCCCTCTCTCTCCCTCTCTCCCTCCCTCCTCCCTCCCCTCCCTCCTCCTCTCCCCCTCTCCTCCTCTCCTTCCTCCCTCTCCCCCCTCCCTCCCTCTACCTCCCTCTCCCTCCCTCCCTCCCTCTCACTCCCTTCCTCCCTCCCCCTCTCCCTCTCTCTCCCTCGCTCCCACTCTCCTCCCTCCCTCCTCCCCCTCTCTCTCTCTCTCCCTCCCTCTCTCCCTCCCTCCCTGTCCCTTTGAGTGGGTGGAGGTGATGACTGAGCACCACCTGAGTGACGTAGTCATCCTGTCGTCTCCGTGGTCAGGTGTGCCGTCATCTCGTCGCTGCCAGCAGGGGGCAGCGTGACCTTCGAGTGTAAGGGGATGGAAGGCCGCTACGTCAACATCGTGATTCCTGGGCGGCGTAAGATCCTGACCCTGTGTGAGGTGGAGGTCACCGGGACAGAAGCAAGTCCCGATGTCTGTGGCTGAACTCTTCGTCAAGTCCTCCCAACATCTGAGTGTCTCTGCTCCTCTTCATCAGTCACATGGTGGCTGAGGGAGAATCACAGAACCGAGGAACAGATGTTCAGCTCTGAGCAGCCGACGGGAAACGTGTTGAACTCTTGACCTTCATGAACTGTTGTGTATGACGTCATTGTTTGTGTTCATTAAAGACATTGTTCAACATGTTGGGAAATAAGCTGACTTGATTCCTTGATGATGATGATGTATTAATTTAAAGCGTAAGACTACAGAATCAAAATAAACTATGACAACCTAACACGGCTCACGGGGCCGGAGAAGACGACCTGCGTCGCTCGACCAGTTCTATGATTCTGCCACACTAACTTTTTATCAGAATTCAAACATTATGTTAGTGAGAAATATGCTGACTTTGCAGAAACTAGTTTGGACTAGGATTCTGTCCTGCCCTACATTGTCTTCTCATGATTGTTGGTTGTGGATATTTAAAAAGGGTTGTAACGTTCAGGTGTGTATAGTCGTCATGTCTGCTGTAGGGTCAAGAAAAGGTTTCAACAACAAACAAACAACAACAACAGGCATTTCACATTCTAGAAAGAGACAGACAGCACAATAATATAAATGGCATATAATCTCCATGCAGGTGGCTTGTAATAGCAGAAAACTCACAGGTGTATTTATTACCATTCAAGGTGGTCACACCTGTGCTTTTTCTGTCATGTCTGAGTACTTGAGAGACATTTGTGTCTGAGACAAGCTATGTCTCCCCCTAGTGGACATCTGTATATTTAAATGTTTTATTCTATTCTCTATTAGCTCTTCAAACATCTGCATTATTTACGTTTCGACACACACACACGCACACGCACACACACGCACAAACACGCGCGCACAGACACACATACAGACACACAGACCCCTCCTTGATTTAATGACGACCATGAGGGCGAGGCATTGTCAAGCCAGCCATGAGCGGCCAGAATAGTACCGGAAGTTAGACAAATCTGCATTAAAAATAAAAGCTCACGATATTTCTGAATGTCGGTCATGTGTATGACTGAGTTGAAGCTACTTTGCATGTGTGAGTTCTATGTGTGGTGGATGAAAAATGCCTTTTTTGTTTCTATGTATTTAATTTTTAAAAGTGTCCTTTGTTGATATGTTTCAAAGACCTCCTTCACATTTAGAGGGTTGAAGTCAAGGAGTTTATCCGTACAACAAATCTCATGACGTGAATATAAATGATGTGAATATAAACATAAAAACATAGTTTGGAATGGACTAAACCCCAAAATGTTTTGCCCAAGTAAACTTGCAGATTGCAGTGTGATTGTTAGTGTCTGTACGCCCAAATGACGTATATCCAAATATTTTTATATATTTGTTTAGGATACAATACAACTGTGATACTTCTGTTAATTGCTTAAGAAAATTCCATATAACTGTTGAATATTTTTCCATAATATTACATTAAATGTTGTTTAGTAGATGCTTTTATCAAAAGCGACGTACAATAACTGCATCAACCAAGAATACAAACTCAGATCAACAAGAAACAAAAAAGTAACATTTACTCAAGAAAGCAAAACTAATCAGGGACGTCTATGAGTACAGTTTGTAAATCCCTCTGAGGCAAATTTGTAATTTGTGAGATTGGGCTGTACAAAATAAACTGAATTGAAATGAGTTGTAGAAAGAAGGCTGTGACTGTCGGTGAATCTTGTGTCACAGAGTAATCTGAGAGCTGTGACGGACTTTTCCTCCTTTCAAGGAATAAAACAGATGAAAGAAATTTTGATTCATAGACTTCGTTCCTTCTTTCCAGATTAACAGAGAAAATCTTCCACTGCACCAGTTTTCACGTTGGGTCTATTAGGGCCAATCTAAAAAACTCAAAAGACGTTCGGCTGAGCTTTTATTTTGAAAGTCTCGACCGGACGCTCCCTAGTTGTTCTGGGTCTCTTGACACAGAGGATCACTCAGTCTCGCAGTCAGAACTTGAACAATTCACTTTGTGGCAGCAGCAGTCTGGTCCAGAGAAATTATCAGAACTAAAACTTGACCGATAAATAATATTTGTGTTAGTTTGCTGGTGCACGATGGACCCCTCGAAGTTCGCCACGGCTCCTCCACCGGAGTGGACCGGGGAGAAGTCCTCCATGGGCCAAGTGCCCCCTCCGGCCTACCAGGACCAACCCGGGTACCCTCAGCCCGGCATGGGGTACCCACCCCAGCAGCAGGTAGGAAGGACCCCACGGGGCCCCCCAGGGGGCCGCACAGCGCTGGATGAATAACGACACGTTGTAATGTTATAATTCTCTCTATGTGTTTATTAATCATGTAAAATAGAAAAAAAGAAAAAAATAGATTAATTTTGAAAAACAAGTTGAGCTTCGTCGTTTAATCCACATATGGAATACATACAAACAAGTATTTTATTTAAAATGGATATCGCTTATATGAATGTAATTAAATAAATGATTTAAATCTTATTTTGAAAAAAGATGAAATTAGGGGAAAGGTATTTAAGTAAATCTGTGGTTAATATTGGGTCATGACAGCTCAGGCATGTGAGGTTTAAAAATAGAAGGGTGGTCAAAAAGGCCCTCTGAGGTTAGCTGAATGCGAGGGATGTGATATTATCTTTATTATTATACCATCAGCTCTGGATGGACATGTCGATATGTATGTGTTTCTCAACATGTTAGTTTTTAATTATAATAATTAGACGATTAGCCTCCCAGTTTTCTGTCATAACCTTCCACAACCGGTTTTCATTGTATCTGAGTGTGAGTTGTATTTCCTGGGTGTGGCTGCAGGGCTATGGACCTCCGCCGCAGTACGGAGGTGGTTATGGGCAGCAGCACCCGGGAGTCCAGCCGGCCATGGTCACGGTGCAGCCCACCGTGTTCGTGACCCGAGGCCCGCTGCCCGTCCCCGTCAACGACTACTTGTGCTACTCCATCTTCACGCTGCTGTGCTGCTGCCTGCCGCTGGGCATCGCTGCCCTCATCTACTCCATCGCGGTGAGTTCGATGCCCGTGCGTCGAGACGTGTCCGGCAACTAAAATCACAGTCATTTCATTCTGATTGATGTGCCGACGTCGAGCCCAAAGCCATCAAACTAAGAGTGAAGAATCCCTTATAATAGGGGTGTCAAACTCATGTTCACCGTGGGCCAAATCAGCATCATGGCCGCCCTCTTAAAGGGCCGGAAACACTTTATAAACTCCTCGAACATGTTAAATAGCTCTCTTTGCATTTGGTTATTGTTCATTTGAGTTGAGAAATATTGGACATAAGAAGATGTCTCTAATATGACAACATAAATCCATTTAATCCTAAACCTTCAAAATAAAAGCACGGATATTTTTCTTCAATTTCTTTAAGAAAAGGGGATCACGTGTCTTTAAAGCAGTGGTGTATAAAGTACCCAAAAGTCATACTTGAGTAAAAGTAAAGATACTTGACTGGAAAATTACTCAAGTAAAAGTAAAAGTCACCTATGAGAATACTACTTGAGTAAAAGTATTAAAGTATCTGATTTTTTTTTTACTTAAGTATTGAAAGTAAAAGTAAAAGTAAATGCTGTTAATAAAAAAAACAAAGGGTCAGAATTTAGAGAATTATGAAGTTTATTTGTTTGGGTGCTGTGGCCGCCATGAACAAGGAGTATGAGCTAGGATGAACTTAGCAATATATGAATACGATGAAATTACTAAAATATAAAAACACGATTAACACAGAAAATAGTATAACCAAAAGTAACAACCAGAATCATCACTTTAAAGTGAAAAATGTATTGTTCATCTTCAAAAGAAGTTGATTTTCAAAATGGACAGATTTCAGTGTCTCTCTTCTGGGGCTGAAGACGAGTGCTGCGATGCTGAAGAGCCGTTCACCTGGTGCAGGTAGAGTGTGTCTAGCTTCACAGGCCCTGATGGTGCAGGTAGAGTGTGTCTAGCTTCACAGGCCCTGGTGCAGGTAGAGTGTGTCTAGCTTCACAGGCCCTGGTGCAGGTAGAGTGTGTCTAGCTTCACAGGCCCTGGTGCAGGTAGAGTGTGTCTAGCTTCACAGGCCCTGATGCAGGTAGAGTGTGTCTAGCTTCACAGGCCCTGGTGCAGGTAGAGTGTGTCTAGCTTCACAGGCCCTGATGCAGGTAGAGTGTGTCTAGCTTCACAGGCCCTGGTGCAGGTAGAGTGTGTCTAGCTTCACAGGCCCTGATGCAGGTAGAGTGTGTCTAGCTTCACAGGCCCTGGTGCAGGTAGAGTGTGTCTAGCTTCACAGGCCCTGATGGTGCAGGTAGAGTGTGTCTAGCTTCACAGGCCCTGATGCAGGTAGAGTGTGTCTAGCTTCACAGGCCCTGATGCAGGTAGAGTGTGTCTAGCTTCACAGGCCCTGGTGGTGCAGGTAGAGTGTGTCTAGCTTCACAGGCCCTGATGGTGCAGGTAGAGTGTGTCTAGCTTCACAGGCCCTGATGCAGGTAGAGTGTGTCTAGCTTCACAGGCCCTGATGCAGGTAGAGTGTGTCTAGCTTCACAGGCCCTGGTGCAGGTAGAGTGTGTCTAGCTTCACAGGCCCTGATGCAGGTAGAGTGTGTCTAGCTTCACAGGCCCTGATGGTGCAGGTAGAGTGTGTCTAGCTTCACAGGCCCTGATGCAGGTAGAGTGTGTCTAGCTTCACAGGTCCTGATGCAGGTAGAGTGTGTCTAGCTTCACAGGCCCTGATGCAGGTAGAGTGTGTCTAGCTTCACAGGCCCTGATGCAGGTAGAGTGTGTCTAGCTTCACAGGCCCTGGTGCAGGTAGAGTGTGTCTAGCTTCACAGGCCCTGGTGCAGGTAGAGTGTGTCTAGCTTCACAGGCCCTGGTGGTGCAGGTAGAGTGTGTCTAGCTTCACAGGCCCTGATGGTGCAGGTAGAGTGTGTCTAGCTTCACAGGCCCTGATGCAGGTAGAGTGTGTCTAGCTTCACAGGCCCTGATGGTGCAGGTAGAGTGTGTCTAGCTTCACAGGCCCTGGTGCAGGTAGAGTGTGTCTAGCTTCACAGGCCCTGGTGGTGCAGGTAGAGTGTGTCTAGCTTCACAGGCCCTGATGCAGGTAGAGTGTGTCTAGCTTCACAGGCCCTGATGCAGGTAGAGTGTGTCTAGCTTCACAGGCCCTGATGGTGCAGGTAGAGTGTGTCTAGCTTCACAGGCCCTGATGCAGGTAGAGTGTGTCTAGCTTCACAGGCCCTGATGGTGCAGGTAGAGTGTGTCTAGCTTCACAGGCCCTGGTGCAGGTAGAGTGTGTCTAGCTTCACAGGCCCTGATGCAGGTAGAGTGTGTCTAGCTTCACAGGCCCTGATGCAGGTAGAGTGTGTCTAGCTTCACAGGCCCTGATGGTGCAGGTAGAGTGTGTCTAGCTTCACAGGCCCTGGTGCAGGTAGAGTGTGTCTAGCTTCACAGGCCCTAATGCAGGTAGAGTGTGTCTAGCTTCACAGGCCCTGGTGGTGCAGGTAGAGTGTGTCTAGCTTCACAGGCCCTGATGGTGCAGGTAGAGTGTGTCTAGCTTCACAGGCCCTGATGCAGGTAGAGTGTGTCTAGCTTCACAGGCCCTGATGCAGGTAGAGTGTGTCTAGCTTCACAGGCCCTGATGCAGGTAGAGTGTGTCTAGCTTCACAGGCCCTGATGCAGGTAGAGTGTGTCTAGCTTCACAGGCCCTGGTGCAGGTAGAGTGTGTCTAGCTTCACAGGCCCTGATGGTGCAGGTAGAGTGTGTCTAGCTTCACAGGCCCTGGTGGTGCAGGTAGAGTGTGTCTAGCTTCACAGGCCCTGATGCAGGTAGAGTGTGTCTAGCTTCACAGGCCCTGATGGTGCAGGTAGAGTGTGTCTAGCTTCACAGGCCCTGATGCAGGTAGAGTGTGTCTAGCTTCACAGGCCCTGATGCAGGTAGAGTGTGTCTAGCTTCACAGGCCCTGGTGCAGGTAGAGTGTGTCTAGCTTCACAGGCCCTGATGCAGGTAGAGTGTGTCTAGCTTCACAGGCCCTGATGCAGGTAGAGTGTGTCTAGCTTCACAGGCCCTGGTGCAGGTAGAGTGTGTCTAGCTTCACAGGCCCTGATGGTGCAGGTAGAGTGTGTCTAGCTTCACAGGCCCTGATGGTGCAGGTAGAGTGTGTCTAGCTTCACAGGCCCTGATGGTGCAGGTAGAGTGTGTCTAGCTTCACAGGCCCTGATGGTGCAGGTAGAGTGTGTCTAGCTTCACAGGCCCTGATGGTGCAGGTAGAGTGTGTCTAGCTTCACAGGCCCTGATGCAGGTAGAGTGTGTCTAGCTTCACAGGCCCTGATGGTGCAGGTAGAGTGTGTCTAGCTTCACAGGCCCTGATGATGCAGGTAGAGTGTGTCTAGCTTCACAGGCCCTGATGGTGCAGGTAGAGTGTGTCTAGCTTCACGGGCCCTGATGGTGCAGGTAGAGTGTGTCTAGCTTCACAGGCCCTGATGGTGCAGGTAGAGTGTGTCTAGCTTCACAGGCCCTGATGCAGGTAGAGTGTGTCTAGCTTCACAGGCCCTGATGCAGGTAGAGTGTGTCTAGCTTCACAGACAGCAGCACACAGTTGGGAAGCATTTCAGCAAGTCAATGTGATCCACGTCTCCATCCAGCTGTTTGCTGCTGTCATGCGCTTGAGATGACGAAGAAGAAGTCCTCTTCATCAGATGAACTGGACCTGGTGGCATCACATAGCTGCAGGAGGGTTCTTCCATGTGCTGCTTGATGTAGTCCATTCCTGAAATAAAGTGAGAGTATTACAGACATGATAGAATTAATAACACTTCCTAACATGTCATGACCCCAACCTAAAGTTTTGTACAAAATAGTTTGTTTTAATTTGAAGTTTATACATTTAGTTTCATGCACTGTCCGTGCATCCAGAGTTGATTTGTGAATATGTACTTGTATCTCTGTAGTTAAACACAACAACAGTCCCAAATCAATATCATCGCCATTACTGGACCGTCACTCTTATAATATTAATACAAATAATTATAATAATGCTGTAATGATTAGCATTATATTATAGCTAAGACGACTCAAATCAACAAATTCTCACAACTGTCAACACTTCTTCAGCTCATTAACTCGCTAGAGATCCGTCTACTCCACTCACGATAATTGTCTCATTTAATTGACGATAGCTAGCGAACGTTAGCCTAACGTACAACATGTGTAGGACAATCAGACACCTGCCTCCCCCCCTCCTGCCAAAGATATAACTTACTACAATCCTGAGGACAACACTGCTAGATATCTTAACAGGTTTATGATGACTAAACATTAACGTTGCGGCTCATGGGATTAATCTTAATTTACCTCAATGTGTTTCCTGAGGTTGGTGAGTTGTTGAAGGCCAGTATCTCCGTAGCTTTCGGTCGGCATAAGAGGCACTTCATCCGGTAGGAAGAAACTTTCACTCCGACAAAAGAAAAGAGTTCGCCCAAATATGGCCACGGACGTTGATCTTGGTCCCCGTGGTTTTTCGAATAGCTTCCATTGCTGCTCCACATGAAATGAGTCGGATCTGTAGCCGCACACGCGGCAAGGACCACTGATCCCCAACCTGTGTGTTCGTGCTGCGTTCAGGTGCGCTGCGGTGTGTTCCACAACAGTCCCCGATGTGCTGCGTTCAGGTGCGCTGCGGTGTGTTCCACAACAGTCCCCGATGTTTCTCATGATTATTTTTTTCCGTAGTAACGAGTAACGATACTGTTTCAGGGGAAATGTATCGGAGTAAAAGTACAAGTTTTCATTGCAAAATGTAGTGAAGTAAAAGTAAAAGTAAACAGAAATATAAGTAGTAAAATAAAGTACAGATACCCAAAAAAACTACTTAAGTAAAGTAACGAAGTACTTCTACTTCGTTACTATACACCACTGCTTTAAAGCCGCCAGGGGCCACATAAAACGATGCAGCGGGCCGGATTTGGCCTGCGGGCCGTGGGTTTGACATCTGTGCCCTATAATAAGATACAACATATGGCACCACGCACTCCTGTATTGTTTCACATGTCTTTATCAAAATATAATGAAAATATTGTAGTAGCATTTAAAAGGAAAAAAGAAAATCACTGACCTAAAAATCGAAATAATTCAAAATGAAAAGAGCAAAACACGACTCTGAATAAATGACTGCTGATAGAGATGTGTCATGATTTAAGTAGCGCTGCTACTGCAGTAAGTGATCAAAGCACTGGACAATGGATTCACGTGATAAAGTAGAAGTTTCCTCTTCCTCCTCGGCCACGGTCGCCATTATAGCTGCAGATCAGATGATGAGGAAACTATTTAACTTGTCTCAGTAAAATATTGATGGAGGATTCAGGATGCGGCCAAAGTCGTTTTTTTACGAGCGTGTTTGAAAAAGTGCCAAGTTTGGGGCCATTTACTGGAAAGGGTGGAGATCTGGGAGGGAGGGAGGGAGGGAACATGCTGTCAACAATAAAATGGAGGAGACATGTTGAGGTCCTGAGTGTAGCTGGTCGTGCTGGGTTATGAAGATGTTTGACTTGATGTGTTGCTGCAGAGGAAGTGATCACAGCGGGGGAAAGAAGTATTAAACACAACTAGATGACTTGTATGTGTACTTCTATGTGTACTTACTCCTTAGTGACAACTTGAGAAGGTTAGTATTACGTCATGCCTCACTTTAGGAGCGATGCTTCGGTTGGTAGGTCGTCCCGTATGTTTGGAGGCTGAGATCATTTCAAAGTTGTGGAGTTTGTTTTCGCCGTGTCTCCGTGAAGTGGAATAGAGAAAGCTCTCCTCACTCCTCCGGGAGGAAAAGGAGGCTGATTGTTTCCATGTGCTCCATGTTTGGTGCTCAGATGGGAACATTTAGTGTGTGACGTCCTCCACAATACTTTAAACAAATAAAAAGCCAAATATAACATTTATTTGAACCTTTAAGAGCCTTACTCGCACATGGGACGCTTTAATTGTGCTTTGAGATGTGTATTATTTTTGGTAAACTGCCCTTTGGCTTGTTTCTGTGCAATGTGTTGGACGAGGAATGTTTAATTATGAACTAATAATAATAATTATGAAGTATTATGAAGTCACACACTGCTGTAGTCGCCGTGCGGCGTAGCTTCAGCACCACATGTTGTTTCTGTACCCTGTGATCTTTAATAGCAGACCGGTGTCCCATTAGATTACAGCTCAGTCATCTCTGGTTTATATGCAAAGCAAAGTCCATGTGGGGCCGGCCGATGGTTTGACCGGTCCTCGTGTCGGCATGCTCAGAGGCTACTGAGATCTCTCCAGCCGGCGTGTTGTTGCTGCTGTGAACAGGACCCTCAGCTCACGGAGAGTTATGCAAGATGATGTCAGCTTAAAGTTCTGGGAATTTATTTGTGAACGTGCACAGCGTGACCGACGCGTCCGGGACGAGCTAAAGCCGCCCGCGCGAGGATTACAGCACAACTCGGAAACAGGAAATGCAAAAAGAGGATCTTTAACTCGTCTTTTCAGGCAGGGTCAAAACCGGGTGGTCATGTCCAAGAGGGCAACGAATCCAAAACTGGGCAGGCAAAACTTTTAGGTCGAGTTAACAGGCAAACAGGGTCAGAACCGGGTCAGAACAGGGTCAGAACCAGGTCAGAACCGGGTCAGAACAGGTTCAGAACCGGGTCAGAACAGAATCAATATTAGAATACACTGGAGAGCTCGGCAATAACACACAAGAGGACAAGGGCAGTAAGTGAGGGGACCTAAATACTGGCCCACCAACGAAGGGATGGGCTGCAGGACTAGAGATGGGTACCGTTTGTTTTTTTCCCGATGCCGGTGCTAAACCGGTACTTTTAAAACGATACCGGTGCCTAAACCAACGGATATCAGACTGTCGCGCTCGTAGCTCGTGGCTCGAAGCTCGTAGCTCGTAGCTCGTAGCTCGTGGCTCGAAGCTCGTAGCTCATAGCTCGTAGCTCGTGGCTCGAGGCTCGTAGCTCGAGGCTCGTAGCTCGAGGCTCGTAGCTCGAGGCTCGTAGCTCGAGGCCCGTAGCTCGAGGCTCGTAGCTCGAGGCTCGTAGCTCGAGGCTCGTAGCTCGAGGCCCGTGGCTCGTGGCTCGAGGCTCGTGGCTCGAGGCTCGTGGCTCGTAGCTCGAGGCTCGTGGCTCGAGGCTCGTGGCTCGTAGCTCGAGGCTCGTAGCTCGAGGCTCGTAGCTCGAGGCTCGTGGCTCGAGGCTCGTAGCTCGAGGCCCGTAGTTCGAGGCTTGTAGCTCGAGGCTCGTAGCTCGTAGCTTGTGGCTTGTAGCTCGAAGCTCGTACCTAGCGCCCGCTATGAGCTAAGAGCTAGCTTAAGCATGGTTATAATGGCTAATTTATTATTTGTTGACCTACTTTTATGAATGCAAGACTTGCAATCAACGTTCCGGTACTAATCTGAGTTCAGGCTGCTCTTCATCGTCTCCTCATGTTCAGGGGGACCGTCTCCCCATCTCCCCGCCGCGCCCAGCCTGACTCTAATGTGCTCACGCCAGTGGCGGCTGGTGAATTGGGGGGGGGGGGGGGGGGCAGTTTAAATATCACTCAACAATGAGAAGAAAAGAGGTTTTGAGTAGAATATTGTAAAAAACAAAGCTTTATTTCAAGAACACAGCGTGCTCAACACGGTCCAATAACAACTATCAACACACTGTAACTTTGGGCATGAGAGGTTCAGAGCAGCTTTAAGGAACATTGGGTTGGGTTTCAGAGGTTTGCAAAATAAAAGAGGTTCAGAGCAGAATAGAGTCAGAAAGAGATCACATGTTACATTGGGTGACAGAGCAGACCCACTACTGTAAAGAAAAGTAGCCTCCTCTCTTTAAAGTGGTCACTTTACTCTCTGGTTAAAGTCAATCATGTCTGTAACCTGTTTCCATTATTCTTGAGGGAATGAGTCTGTTTTTCAGAACTTCTTCGTTGTGTTTCGATGCCAGTTCGGTCTCCTTCTGCTGACTGTAAACAGGGTTAGCTTCAGGCTGTTAGCGAGTTAGCTCCATGCTCTTAGCTAGATAACTGCAGCAAGATTCGTGCTTTCCACTTGTCTGCAGCTCTTAGATCCCTCCCCTGTAGTCCAGAGAGTTTCAGTCCTGAGCTCCAGCTAACAGCTCCGTTAGCTACCTGCTCCCGTAGCTCCGTGGAGCTCTCTGGCTGACGGAACATAAGTCTCTGATCTGCCGAATAGTCCAATCACGTGAAATAATAAAACGATGTCATTGGCCAACGAGCGCACATTTTTGCGACCCAAGATTCACGTTTCATCCGCCAATGAGAAGCCGTCCTTGCCGAAACGACTGAAATGTTTTCTCGATGCCGTACACACACGTTAGATCGCCTCGAAAAAGGGGAGGGGCTTCTCTCCGTGATAATGGCGATATATTATATTTTTTCACATTAACTTTAAGTGGTTGTTGACAGGCTGACGGTCTCCCACACACATTTAGCGCGTCAACACGGTATATTTACTATTTAAATGATTTGGCATATAATGTTTTTTGACAGGATGTTATTTTTTTTTTTTTTTTTTTCATCTACAAATTTTAAGAGGGGCGGCGCCCTAGCGCCCCCTATGGACGAACCGCCACTGGCTCACGCAGTCAAACACGACGCACGCCTCCTAAAAGTTCAACGATAGGCTATCGTAACCTGCTGACAGGGCGGAGTCACCAGAGAAGTTCAGAATAATAGTTTTTTTCAATTTCAATCGGCTCAGGCGCCGAAAGAAAGCACCGAAATGTGCGCTTCGGTCCGGTGGGCCGGGCGTGAGAACCAGGTGAAGGGAACGAGTGATGATCAGTGTGAATGGCCGGGTCTGAAATGACATGAGAGTAAATGAAACCAGCAAACAGAATGAAAACAACGAACATGGCGGTGAACTCGTGACGGCCCGAGCCCGAGGAGACAAACGTTGTTGACATTTTGGAGCGAGCCGTTTCTGTCCGCGCCGATTCATTTACACTCGAGGTGAAGCCAGCGGGAAGTTGTGACGTTGTTTATCGATTGTCTAAACAGACGTGTGAGCGTGTGTCCACGATTTGGACCAAGAGCAAAGCAGGACCACTGGAAAGAGTTGGCTGTTGTTATGACGGCAGCGCGGTCACACGGTCAAAGCGCTGAATCATCGGCATGATTCTGAGGAAAGGGGATTTGATTTTGTCAACTGGGTCAAAAGAGGTCAAAAGTCAAGATCTGCTCACAATGTTTACATGTAGGACCTTTTTTTGTTGAAATTCTTTATTTCTTGGAATGAGAACGAGTTGGAAACAGATCATTCAGCTTCAGCCTTGTGGGGAAAACCCAGTGTGACTTATTACAATGTGAAGAACGTGCTTTCCCAGTCTTCATCACTTCTCATCCCGCAGAGCACATTTTGCAATATCAGACTAACACATTTCACAAGCACTATTCATGTCTTCCTGTTGAACAAAAAGGAGTCTTGTGCAACAACAGAACCAACTCTTATTCAAAAGGTCAGGCCTGTTTCCTTCTCTCCTCTCACACTGGTCTCAGAATCCTGATTATTCTGTCTCCGATCAACAGTTTCTTTTATCCATCCTCCATCACTTATATCCTCCATCACTTTGGATCTTATGATAACACGTGAAACGTATGAAATGATAATGACCCTTGCCTCCACATGAAGAACAGGCCATGAGCTCAGTATCTGCCTCACGAAAGCAAGATACAAATCTTAATTATTCTTTCTGAAGAGACAAACGTTCTTTTTTAGTGAGATTATTGCAGCAAAAAAACACGTGAAAAATTGAAAAGCATGCGTGAATGTAATGTGTTACCACGGTAACACCACTGTGTTTTGGGCAGCTGATTTTAAAATGTCTGCTTCCGTGTGGCTCAGCGAAGACGCCGTAGACATCGCGTAATCTGATCATCCGTTGGCGGTCGGGAACACGAACAATAAGCTGTGTACATATCGCAGGACCTGGGCGGTTATGTACACAGCTGGAGCAGATTGCTCTTTCCATGATGCGTGGACACGCCTCCTTCTGGCTCTCGTAGATGAGTGGAGGGCCGTGGCGGGGCCGCCCCCTGAACTCAGTTATTCCTGACTCCTGTTGACTCCTCTCCAGTTGCTCCAGCTCTCTGTATATCTTTATCTCCCCTCCCCCCCACCCCTCTCAGTAAATCCTGCACACTGAGCCAACGCCCACTCAAACACTGAAGTGAAGTCACGTGACGCACCGCCGCCGGGAAGGAAGAGGCTCACTTCTCCTCGTTGGTTGCTTGACGTCCGTGACTTCCACATTCCTTGGCGCTCAGGAAGAAGGTGTTTCACGCGGGGATGTGGACAGTGTTGTGTCACAGCGGCCGTAGTTTGAGGCCATAAGAAAACCCCCGGCGTTGTGGAATGCCTCCCTCTATAAATAGCATCCTAGATAGCGTGAGCGGTGGCTACCACCCGGTCAGGGGGACCTCGTCCGGGCGGCGGTGTTTGGAGCTTCCCTGGATTTCACCTTGAAAAAAGTGAAAGAGGAAAAAAAGTGGGCAAAACACGGCGCTCGCTTTATTATCCTCTTTTGTGGCGACTTAATGACGGAGCCGGACGAACTGGAATGACTCGGGAGATGCGGGGGAGAAAAAGAAGAAAGGAAGAAGCCACTGAAAGAAAGACTTTGAGATCGAGAGGAGGCGAGCACAGTCATGTCTTTGTCTGGGTGTGGATGGGACTGTATCTGGAGTTTACAGCTGAAAAGCTCAACAGAAAAAAAAGGGGCGGCACAGACGGAAACATGAGAGGAAATAACAAATAAAGTCCGGGAGTGTGGAGCTGCTGGAATCTGCTTAACGTTATCTCTCAACCGCCATGGACAAGAGGGGAAAGTCACCTCCCAGAAACGGAGCAAGCCAGAAACCTTCCTGGAAACGGACTTCTGACTCTAGGGGGGGGGAAGTTAAAACACTCAACACCACGGCGAGTCGGGACAAGAGCTGCTTTGGGATCCAAACATCGGCGCTTTGTGTGCCTCGTTTCAAGCCTCAAGCCCCGCCTCCTTTCTGTGACAGCGTCATCAAACGGTCCTTTGTCATCGGTGAAGATGAGAAGAAGAAGAAGAAGAAGAAGAAGACTGCTGCATTCTTGCAACATGAGATAATCGCCTCCCTTCTCCTCCTGCACCTCCTGCTCCTCCTCCACCTTTGTGGTTATTTATTGTTATTACATTCACTCATTCACACATATCTACGCACAGAGCAACATCCGCTCCTTTAGAGATGTGGATTCAATGTTGGACTTATTTTGGTGTCTCAGTGAATGTGAGTCCAACCTTCACTGAGCAGGTTAATGCTCAGTGGCAGGAGGTGCTGGGTACGCAGCAGGCTGAGAGGCTGAGGGCCGTGAGGGGCCGTGAGGGGCCCCTCCTGTCCCCCTCTCGTCCCCCTCTCGTCCCCCTCCCCCCCCTCCCGTCCCCCTCTCGTCCCCCTCCCTCCCCAGCGTGACTCAGACGGCTCTCATGCGCCGCAGACCGCCGACAGATACTGACGACCGGGCCGGAGACACAGAGCACTCGGGTATGACTGCAGAGCGGCAGCCAAGGCACCAGTGCACCGGTCTGTGTCATAGAATGTGATAATCCGGAGAAAGCACTATTCAAACCCAAAGTTATTATTAATTCAATTATTACAGATTTAAAGTGGTGCTTTCCGTGTGGAGACGCTCGATTGGTTGTTTGAGTGTTTGTTGACTTTGAGCCCCGGGAGCGGTGATGTCATTGTTAACCAGTGTCGGAAATGCATCAGGGCAAACCTGCCCCGAAGAAATATAATGTTGCCCCTGATATCACGAGGAGGGGCAACTAATGCCCCCATAACTTCCTCTAATAATTATGATGATTTAATAGAGTTTTGTTCTTTGTTGTGTGTGTCCTATCTGTACTGCCTGTACAAGTAAGTTCACACAAAAATATATATATATAAATATATTTTTTAATTTTAAAAAAACTAAGAAATAAGTTATAGTTGTTTAAATAACAATAATTACTCCAAAGAAATAAGAATACAATTAAATATGATTGTCTGATTTATGTTTTTTGTTCAACAAAATCTAAGAAAACACTTTGAATCGTAGACTACAGCCTAATAGTCTTATTATTATCTAATAGTCTTATTATTACCTAATAGTCTTAACAGAATTTCGATAATTTAATAGTGTTTTATTTTAGTTCTTTGTTTCGTCTGTCTTATCCGTACTGCCTGTACTCGGTACACAAAAAATATATATAATTTTTAATTACAAAATACAGAAAAATTAGTTAGAATTGTTAATAGTTGTTTCAAAACTGTAATAACAATAAATAACCACAAAGAAATAAAAATAACATTGAATATGATTGTGTGATTTATGTTTTTTCCATTTGTTTTTTGTTAAAAAAATCTCAGAAAACACTTTGAATCTGTAGACTACTGCCTAATAGTCTTATTACTGCCTACTATTCTTATTATTGTCTAATAGTCTTATTATTGACTAATAGTCTTATTATTGTCTTATAGTCTTATTATTGACTAATTGTAGGAGCGCGGGAATGAACGATATGGACAAAGTCACTTTCTTTGGCTGCACACCTCTGTGGCCGTTTATTTCCTCACACAAACATTTGACCCGTGACACTGACACCTCGTGACCTTTAAACCCCTCGACGCCGCCCCGTTGCCCTGGTTACGCTCCCAGGTCTTAAAGGGACCCGGTCACGTATCATGCACACCACCCTACTCGTCTTGTGAATTATGTGCTCCCAACAGAGTCCCCTACATACGCCCCCCCAGAATTCACCAAGACTAAAGAAAACAAAAAAACACACTCATAGTCTCGGGGCCCGAATCAACCGTCCTGCCCGACTCCTTGTTACTGGAGACGGAATTGGAGGCAGCGCGGCCGTTGCCGGCAGCTTCTGGGCCTTGCAGCGGCGTGGTGGAAATATAGGAGGGCGCCCGCGCCGCGGGGGTTCGGCCAACCTTACCGGCTGGTCTAGGTCGAGCTGTGCTGGTTTCAGGCGATCCACCGACAATTGCTCCACCTTACCGCCAACGTCGACTTTGAAGGTTTTGTCCCCGGCCTCTAGAACGCGAAACGGTCCTTCGTAGGGCGGGTTAAAGGGCCCATGGCGGCCGTCCTGGCGAATGAAGACGTACTCTGCTGTCTTTAGGCTGGACGGGACGTGTGACTGCGGGAGGCCGTGCTGCGACGTGGGCACAGGGGTGAACACTCCAGCCTTTTCCAGGAGAGCGGCCCGCTGTTGTGTCGCAGACCACGGGTCTGTGACCTTGGGGATGAACTCCCCAGGAACCCGCAGCGGCTGGCCGTACACCAACTCGGCGGATGAAGCTTGAAGGTCCTCCTTGGGGGCTGTTCTGAGCCCCAGCATGACCCATGGGAGCCTGTCCACCCAGCCCCCGTCCTTGAGGCTGGCCCGGAGAGCAGCTTTCATTGAGCGATGGAACCGCTCGCACAACCCATTAGCCTGTGGGTGATAAGCAGCAGTACGGTGGAGCTTCACCCCCAGGCTTTCTGCTACTGCGTTCCAGAGCGCCGACGTGAACTGTGGGCCTCTGTCCGAGGAAACGTCAGCTGGGGCCCCAAACCTGGCGACCCAAGTCCCAATGAACGCTCGAGCCACCTCATCCGATGCCGTTGATGACAGCGGGACGGCCTCTGGCCAACGCGTGGTTCGGTCCACCATGGTGAGGAGGTGTGTGAACCCTCGGGACGGAGGAAGAGGTCCCACCAGATCCACATTTACATGTTCGAACCTCCTTTCTGGAACTGAGAACTGTGACAATGGGGCTTTTATGTGGCGGTGAACCTTGGCACGTTGACACACCACACAAGTCCCTGCCCATTTTCGCACATCTTTCTTCAAGCCGTGCCAGACAAACTTCGCCGTCACCAACCTCTGCGTTGCCTTCTTGCCGGGGTGCAAAAGACCATGAATAGTGTCAAACACTTGCTGTCTGCATCCGGTGGGAATAACCGGTCGTGTCTGACCTGTGGAGACGTCACAGAGGAGCGTGGTCCCTTTTTCGCCGAATGGAACCTCCTCCAATTGCAGTCCCGTTGTTGCCGTCCTCAATTCTTGCACGCCTGGGTCTGAAACTTGATCCTCCGCCATCTTTGCATAATCCAGTCCCAAATGAACCGGCCCCACGATAGCTCTTGATAAACAATCTGCGACCAGGTTATGTTTGCCTGCCACATGTTGAACATCCGTGGTGAATTCGGAGATGAAGGAGAGCTGGCGCTGCTGGCGGCCTGACCGTGGTTCAGCCGTCTTACGCATAGCGAATGTCAATTTGTGATCCACAAAAGCTGTGAACTGTCGAGCCTCTAGCAGGAACCGGAAATGTCGAATGGCAAGAAACAGGCCAAGGAGCTCCCGATCAAAAGTGCTGTACTTTCTCTCGTTAGGACGCAGCTGTCGACTAAAAAAAGCAAGTGGCTGCCATGCCCCTTTCACCCACTGCTCGTACACGGCGCCCACTGCAAAATCTGAAGCGTCAGTGGTGATGGCGATCGGAGCCTTGGATGCGGGATGTGCCAGCATCGTTGCCCTTGCCAGAGCAGTCTTGGTATCCCCAAATGCCTGGTCCCGCTCCTCTGTCCAGTCAACCGCTTGTTTGACAGTCTTGCCTTTCAGGGCTTCGAAAAGGGGTCGCATTAACTGTGCTGCCCGGGGGATGAATCGATGGTAAAAGTTTACCATTCCTAAAAACTCCTGCAGTGCCTTCACTGTGAGCGGGCGCTGAAAGTTAGCCACCGCGTCCACCTTCGCTGGAAGGGGAACGGCCCCGTCTTTAGTGACGCGATGTCCAAGGAAGTCAATGGTTGTCAACCCAAACTGACACTTAGCTGGGTTGACGATCAACCCGTGTTGGTTGAGCCGAGCAAACAATATCCGCAGGTGAGACATATGCTCTGCCCTCGATCAACTGGCAACCAGGATGTCGTCCAGGTAAACAAACAAAAAAGGCAGGTCCCTAAGCACAGTGTCCATGAGGCGCTGGAAAGTCTGTGCTGCATTTTTGAGGCCAAACGGCCTGAACAAGTAAGTTCACACAAAAATATATATATATAAATATAATTTTTAATTTAAAAAAAACTAAGAAATAAGTTATAATTGTTAATAGTTGTTTAAATAACAATAATTACTCCAAAGAAATAAGAATACAATTAAATATGATTGTCTGATTTATGTTTTTTGTTCATTATTGACTAATAGTCTTATTATTGACTAATAGTCTTATTATTGTCTAATAGTCTTATTATTGCCTAATAGTCTTATTCTTGACTAATAGTCTTATTATTGTCTAATAGTCTTATTATTGCCATTTGTATGACAATTGCTCATATCCTGTAAGCCTAAATAAGTATATTTATTATTTTTCAACAAAGGTTAAATGTTATTTCACAATTTTCAAAAAGTGCCCCAATTTCTTTTTAAATGCCCCTGGATGAAATCAGTGGGGGGGAAACTGCCCCCTAAAGAAGATGTAGCTGTCCTCCTCTGTTGTTAACCATCATCTCCTAACCGGAAAGCAGCGACTAAATGTTCGGATGTTGAAACAAAATCAAATAAAAATCTAGCTGGAGGACAATAGATTGAACATAATTGGTTTTCCTTGAGGAGGCAATGTTGTGTTCTTTTTTTGTTAAGTCGTATTCCATGTTGTCGTCGGTAGAAGGAAGCATCAAGCTGCTGGTAAAACTATACAGTATATATGTAACATGTTATATTTATTAGCCAAAGCATTTCACAACAATGAAGGAATAAGAACAATACACCGCCACGGCCCTAAACCTGTCAGTGTGCCGAGCCTCCGGCTAACAGCATCTTCCCCTGATGCACGCCGATCTAATCGAATCTTGTGATAACAGAAATAAATATATAAAGGTGTGTGTGTGTTTACCGAAGGCAACAGAGGCACCGTTTTTACAACAGGATACACAGCTGTGGTTGCAAGAGCAGACAGGGCCTTCACACACACAATTCAGTTTATTTGTATAGCCCAATTTCACAAATTACAAATTTGTCTCTGAGTGCTTTACAATCTGTACACAGACATCCCTGCCCCAAAACCTCACATCGGACCAGGAAAAACTCCCAAATAACCCTTCAGGGGGGAAAAAAGGGAAGAAACCTTCAGGAGTGAACAGAGGAGGATCCCTCTCCAGGATGGACAGATGCAATAGATGTAATGTGTACAGAAGGACAGATTTAGAGTTTAAATACATTCAATGAATATGACAGAGTGTATGAATAGTTCATAGTAGGCATATTCCACGATGGAGACCTCCACGATCCATCAGGCAGATGGCGGTGGGGAGGAGGAGTGGGCGGAGTCTCAACAGTGGGCGGAGTCTCAACAGGACAGTGGCGTAGTCAGGAGCAGGAATTCCACAACCCAGACCTCGATGATCCATCAGCAGATAGGATCTATGCCGTCTCATAGGGTCCGATGACCCCATGAGACGTGAAGTCACAAGGACTCCGGGGAGAAAGCAGAGTTAGTAACTGTAGCAGGCCTGAGGCCGCCACCCGTGGGTTTCCCCCACCAGCACCAAGGATCCGCCAGACAGCAAGAGGTGTTGTTCAAAGACATGCTTTATTCCGCACACACGACACCGAGCAGACCGCAAAACACGCGCCTCTGCTCACCTTCCCTCCTCCACTCTCAAGTGGGAGCTTTTATAAGGGTGGCCTCGGCTGCTGAGTGATTGCCAATCACCAGCAGCCGAGGCCAAATCAGACACAGCTGCCACACTCCCCACCACTCGATTTAGGCCGGGGCTCCATCCGGCCTAACCTACTCCCCCTCCCCCCCCCATGAGAGCTTGGGCGGAGGAGGGGCCCTGGGGGACCGGGCTCGGGAGGAGGGGGCTCTGTGGGCCCGGGCTCAGGACGTGGGGGCTCTGGGGTCGACTGGGACGGGGGGACGGGGAGCTGAAGCCAGCCGAGATGGGGACGGGGCAGGGGTAACAGGCGCCGCCGACGGGCCCCGGGGATCAGGGGTTGGTAGCGGCGTCGGGTCCCGGGGAACCAGGGTCGGCCTTCCGCCGACGGGTCCCGGGGAACATGGGTCGTCGGCAGCTCAGGCGGCTCCTGGACCTCGGAGGTCGGCAGCTCCGACGGCTCCTGGACCTCGGGGGTCGGCAGCTCCGACGGGTCCTGGGGCTCTGGGGTCGGCAGCTCCGATGGGTCCTGGACCTCGGGGTTCGGCAGCTCCGACGGGTCCTGGGGCTCGGGGGTCGGCAGCTCCGACGGGTCCCGGCCCTCGGGGGTCGGCAGCGCCGATGGGTCCTGGACCTCGGGGTTTGGCAGCTCCGATGGGTCCCGGACCTCGGGGTTCGGCAGCTCCGACGTATCCCGGACCTCGGGGTTCGGCAGCTCCGACGTATCCTGGACCTCGGGGTTCGGCAGCTCCGACTGGTCCTGGGGCTCCCGGGGCTCGGGGGTCGGCTGCGGCGACGGGTCACGGGGAACGGGAGTCTGCCACAGCGCCGGCGGGTTTCGGAGGGTTCCGAGGAACAGGCGGCTCTCCTCCGCCTGTGCCCGCCCCATCTCCTCTATCCGGGCCAGTATCTGGCCCAAGCTGCTCATCAGCTCTTCCTCCTGGTCTGGCTCCATCCCTTTCAGGCACTGGGTCCTCAGGGGCCCCACGTTGGGCTCCAATGTAGCAGGCCTGAGGCCGCCACCCGTGGGTTTCCCCCACCAGCACCAAGGATCCGCCAGACAGCAAGAGGTGTTGTTCAAAGACATGTTTTATTCCGCACACACGACACCGAGCAGACCGCAAAACACGCGCCTCTGCTCACCTTCCCCTCTCCACTCTCAAGTGGGAGCTTTTATAAGGGTGGCCTCGGCTGCTGAGTGATTGCCAATCACCAGCAGCCGAGGCCAAATCAGACACAGCTGCCACAGTAACGTGTGATTGAGAGATGAAAATTCATCCTTAAGGAGAGAAAAAAAGAGGAGATAGGTACTCAGTGCATCCTAAAACGTCCCCCGGCAGCTACAAGCCTATAGCAGCATATCAAGGGGCTGGACCAGGTGAACCTGATTCAGCCCTAACTATAAGCTCTGTCAAAGAGGAAAGTCTTAAGTCTACTCTTAAACGAGGTGACTGTGTCTGCCTCCCGGACTGAAATTGGAAGCTGGTTCCATAAAAGAGGAGCTTGATAACTAAAGGCTCTGGCTCCCATTCTACTTTGTAAGACTCTAGGAACTACAAGTAGCCCGCATTTAGTGAGCGTAGCTCTCTAGTGGGGCAATATGGTACTACAAGCTCCTTAAGATATGATGGTGCATCACCAATCAAGGCTTTGTACGTTAAGAGAAGAATTTTAAAAGTGATCCTTGATTTTACAGGGAGCCAGTGCAGAGCAGCTAGTGCAGGAGTGATGTGATCTCTTTTCTTAGTTTTAGTGAGAATACGAGCTGCAGCATTCTGGATCAACTGGAGGGACCTAAGAGATTTATTAGAGCAGCCTGATAATAAGGAGTTGCAGTAATCCAGTCTCGAAGTAACGAACGCGTGAACCAATTTTCTGCATCTTTTTGAGACAAGATGTGCCTGATTTTTGAAATATTACGTAGATGAAAGAATGCAGTCCTTGAGATTTGCTTTACGTGGGAGTTAAAGGACAAGTCCCGATCAAAGATAACGCCAAGATTCTTTACAGTAGTGTTGGATGCTAGGGCAATGCCGTCTACAGAAACCACATCACCAGATAATTGATCTATGAGGTGCTCAGGGCCGATTAAAATTACTTCGGTTTTGTCTGAGTTTAACATCAAGAAGTTGCAGGTCATCCATGTTTTTATGTCTTTAAGACATGCTTGAATTTTACCGAGTTGGTTGCTCTCCTCTGGTTTTATCGATAAATATAGTTGAGTATCATCTGCATAACAATGAAAGTTTATGGAGTGTTTCCTGATAATATTGCCCAAAGGAAGCATGTATAAGGTAAATAAAATTGGTCCAAGCACAGAACCTTGTGGAACTCCGTGATTAACGTTGGTGGTTATCGGCGTCATCGTTTACAAATACAAATTGAGATCGATCTGATGAATAGGATTTAAACCAAATTAGTGCCGTGCCTGAAATGCCAATCGACTGCTCCAGTCTCTGTAACAGGATGTCATGGTCAATGGTGTCGAATGCAGCACTAAGGTCTAACAAGACCAGGACAGAGAGGAGTCCTTTATCTGCTGCCATTAAGAGGTCATTTGTAATTTTCACCAGTGCTGTCTCGGTGCTGTGGTGTTTTCTAAATCCTGATTGAAATTTCTCAAATAAACTATTATGATGTAGAAAGTCACACAACTGATTTCCGACCACTTTCTCAAGGATCTTGGAGAGGAAGGGGAGGTTAGAGATCGGTCTGTAGTTAGCCAACACCTCTGGATCCAGAGTGGGCTTCTTCAGGAGAGGTTTAATAACAGCCACTTTGAAGGAGTGTGGTACGTGGCCTGTTAGCAGAGACACATTGATAATATCTAATAGAGAGCTGCCAATTAAAGGCAAAACGTCTTTAAGCAGCCTCGTCGGGATGGGGTCCAAGAGACAGGTAGACGTGTTCGAAGTAGAAACCGTTGAAGATAATTGGTCACGGTTGATGGGAGAAAAGCCATCCAAATATACACCAGGGCATACAGCGGTTTCCAAGGCCACTTGAGGACAGATTAGCACTGGTTAAGGGCAAGAGAATATTAATCTTGTCCCTAATAGTTAAAATCTTTTCATTAAAGAAGTTCATAAAGTCATTACCACTGAGGTCTATAGGAATGCTCGGCTCCACAGAGCTGTGACTCTCTGTCAGCCTGGCTACAGTGCTGAAGAGAAACCTGGGGTTGTTCTTATTTTTTTCTATTACTGATGAGTAATAGGCTGCTCTGGCATTACGGAGGGCCTTCTTATAAGTTTTAAGACTATCTCGCCAAACTAAGCGGGATTCTTCGAGATTAGTTGAACGCCATATGCGTTCAAGCTTTCGTGACGTTTGCTTCAGTTTGCGGGTCTGAGGGTTATACCAGGGAGCAAACCTCCTC
Organism: Pseudoliparis swirei; assembly: GCF_029220125.1. Lineage (NCBI taxonomy): Eukaryota > Metazoa > Chordata > Actinopteri > Perciformes > Liparidae > Pseudoliparis > Pseudoliparis swirei. The sequence goes on along the minus strand of NC_079409.1, from coordinate 22,224,501 downwards.
TTCCTCACTGTCTTCTTCTTCAGAGGGGCTATCGAGTCCAGTGTCATTCTCAGAGAGCCTGTGGCACTGTCAACAAGATGATCAATCTGGGACGGACTAAAGTTAGACCAGGAGTCCTCTGTTATATTGAGACGTGGTATCGAATCAAATACTGAAGGAATCGCTTCTTTAAATTTAGCTACAGCACTGTCAGTTAAACATCTGGTGTAGAAACTTTTGACTAACGGAGTACACTCCGGTAGTATAAATTCAAAAGTTATGAGGTTGTGGTCTGACAGAAGAGGATTCTGTGGGAAGACGTTCAAATGCTCAATGTCAACGCCATAAGTAAGAACAAGATCAAGCGTGTGGCCAAAGCTGTGAGTGGGTTTCTGTACTCTCTGGCAGAAGCCAATCGAGTCCAACAAGGAGATGAATGCAGCACTAAGGCAATCATTATCAACATCCACATGGATATTAAAATCTCCTACAATAATAACTTTATCAGTTTTAAGAACCAAACTTGATATAAATTCTGAGAATTCAGATATAAACTCTGAATATGGACCTGGTGGCCGGTACAGAATCTCAAATAGAATTGGCTGTAGTGTTTTCCAGGTTGGATGTGAAAGACTGAGAACAAGGCTTTCAAATGAGGTGTAGTGTAATTTTGGTTGAGGATTAATTAATAGGCTCGATTCAAAGATGGCTGCTACTCCACCTCCTCGACCGGTGCCTGGAGGAATGTGAGTATTAATATGACTTGGAGGAGTCGATTCATTCAGGCAGACATATTCTTCATGGCTCAGCCAGGTTTCAGTTAGGCAACATAAATCAATGTGATTATCTGATATTAAATCATTTAGTAACACAGCTTTAGATGACAGAGATCTAATATTTAGGAGACCACATTTAATAGTCCTGTTTTGTTGCACTGCTGAAATAATGGTGTTAACTTGTATAAGGTTATTGTGTACGACTCCTCTTCTGCTTACTTTTGATTTATTTAATTGAAGTGGCCGTGGGACAGACACAGTCTCTACTCTAAAGTCATGGGTGGGTAACTGCTCGAATGGAAGAGCAGAGAAGGGTGTTAAACTACAACTCTGCTCCCAGTTCCTGATCTGAACCCTGGGTTGTCATAGATTAAGTCCGGTGATCAACTTGGTCATATTCGCAGAAATGAGGCGCTCCGTCCAACGTGGGATGAATGCCGTCTCTCCTCATCAGATCAGGTTTTCCCCAGAAAGTCTTCCAGTTGTCTACGTAGCCCACATTATTCGCTGGGCACCACCTCGACAGCCAGCGGTTAAAAGACGACATTCGGCTATACAATAAGTCTGTCTGCAAATTTGGGAGAGGGCCAGAGAAAATTACGGTGTCCGACAACGTCTTGGCATAAGCACACACCGATTCCACATTACTTTTAGTGACTTCCGACCGACGGGCTCGGGCGTCATTACCACCGGCGTGTATTACAATCTGACTGTATCTCCGCTTATCCTTAGCCAGCAGCTTCAAACAAGACTCCACGTCGCCCGCTCTGGCCCCCGGGAGGCACACGACTCTGGTCCGCGGCTTCGCTATTTTCACGTTCCTGACTATAGAGCTCCCGATAACCAGGGTGTGTTCCTCAGCGGGTCGCTGAGCAGGGAAAACTGGTTGGAAACGTGAAGTGGTTGGTGCACACATTCCTGCAGCACTCTCTTGTGTGACTGAATTTGTCCTGAAACCCAGAAAAGAGGTTCTGGGTTCTGGTTCCCTCGTCTGTAAGTCAACGCGTTGTTCCGCCATGTGAGCTGTGAATACCTCGGTCGTGAGCCCGGAGCCTTTAAGGCCGCGACGAGCTGTCGCTCCCCCCCCCCCCTCCTCCTCGCCTCATGTGACCGCGATGCTGACGTTAGTTTATGGCCCAACGTTAGCCTTCAACTCTATTCACGTGACAAACACCCTGAAAGTGTTGGTCCATGTGTGAGGATTATCTTATACGGACTTAAAAACACGTCGGTATCATAAACTCTTTTCTTCTTCTTCTGCTTCTTCTGCGTAATCCACATTCCAGTGGAAAGAATCCCATTGGCTTCATGTCAAGGTTAAAAAAAACGCAATGCTACTCTGCTACACGTCATTCCTGCAGCTCCCTGCAGCAGCAGCGTGGGGGTGGGAGTGGATTCAGTCTCCATGGCAACACTCGGGGCTCCCCCCCCCCCTCACGACCGGCCCTTGGCTGCACTGGACACCAGTGAAACCTCTTTATTAAGAAGTCAACGGCCTTTTATGTCCCACATATCGAGATGCTTTTATTACACAACATGTGTCGGTTTATCTGAAAACATCTGGATTCAGTCTGGATTGTCTTCATGTACACAGTAAGAGGCAGGAGCGCGTGTAGGAGTCAACGAAGCCCCCCTTCCCCCAAGGGGAGTGGCCAGTTTGGGTATGTTTGCCTCGGATAGCCAGTTTCATATCCATTGTTTCATATCCATTGTTTTATATTTAGTTGTTTCATATCCATTGTTTCATATCCATTGTTTTATATTTAATTGTTTCATATCCATTGTTTTATATTTAATTGTTTCATATCCATTGTTTCCGACAGTTCATAGATTGGTTCATTCAGAAAGTAATTTTTTCTCTCTGTAGTTTTCTTTCATTCAGTCTTTGATGACACAAGAGACAGAATTTCAGGGTCATCGTGATATTTTATGCTCATTTGGACTCTATCACTGAGAAAAGGATGAACTAGTTCAGTGTGAAATATACCATTCAATGGAAAAAAATGTTATAATACTGTTACAAAGTTTGGGATCACCCAGACAATTTGGTGTTTTCCATGAAAACTCACACTTTTAATTATCAAATGAATTGCAAAGTAAATATAACATATAACAAATAATGATTTTTATTGTAAATATTAATGTAGTTCTTCTTGTGGCTCAAAGGAAGGCCAGTTTTATAGCTCCTCTCACCAGCATAACTGTTTTCAGCTGCGCTCACATAAAAAGGGTTTAAAGGGTTTTCTACCCCTCCGCTAGTCTTCTAAGGCGATAACACAATGTACCACTAGAACACTGGAGATGGGCCTCTACACACCTCTGTAGAGACTTAAACACCAGAGCATAGTCATCTACACATTAGCTATGTAGAGACTAGATTTTATATTCATTTTTCAATAAATAAAAGTCTGAGTTGGGTCACCCCAAACTTTTGTACATGAATGCAAAGAATAGAGAGATGTCGATAGTTATTGCTCATATTTCGGAATCCGCTCGTTCACACTATTTGAATGTTTGAATGCCTCGTTATAAATGCCTGATTATGAATTCCTCGATATAAATGCCTGGTTATGAATGCCTCGTTATGAATACCTCGTTATGAATGCCTCGTTATGAATACCTGGTTATGAATGCCTCGTTATGAATACCTCGTTATGAATGCCTCGTTATGAATACCTGGTTATGAATGCCTCGTTATGAATACCTCGTTATGAATGCCTTGTTATGAATACCTGGTTATGAATGCCTCGTTATGAATGCCTCGTTATGAATACCTGGTTATGAATACCTGGTTATGAATACCTGGTTATGAATGCCTCGTTATGAATGCCTCGTTATGAATACCTCGTTATGAATACCTCGTTATGAATGCCTGGTTATAAATGCCTGATTATGAATTCCTCGATATAAATGCTTCGTTATGAATGCCTCGTTATGAAAGCCTGGTTATGAATGCCTCATTATGAATGCCTGGTTATGAATGCTTCGTTATGAATTCCTCTATATAAATGCCTCGTTATGAATGCCTCGTTATGAATGCCTGGTTATGAATGCCTCGTTATGAATACCTCGTTATGAATGCCTCGTTATGAATACCTGGTTATGAATGCCTCGTTATGAATACCTGGTTATGAATACCTGGTTATGAATACCTGGTTATGAATGCCTCGTTATGAATGCCTCGTTATGAATGCCTCGTTATGAATGCATGGTTATGAATACCTCGTTATGAATGCCTGGTTATGAATGCCTGGTTATAAATGCCTGATTATGAATTCCTCGATATAAATGCTTCGTTATGAATGCCTCGTTATGAAAGCCTGGTTATGAATGCCTCATTATGAATGCCTGGTTATGAATGCCTGGTTATGAATGCTTCGTTATGAATTCCTCTATATAAATGCCTCGTTATGAATGCCTCGTTATGAATGCCTGGTTATGAATGCTTCGTTATGAATGCCTGGTTATGAATGCTTCGTTATGAATTCCTCGATATAAATGCCTCGTTATGAATGCCTCGTTATGAAAGCCTGGTTATGAATGCCTGGTTATGAATACCTGGTTATGAATGCCTCGTTATGAATACCTGGTTATGAATGCCTCGTTATGAATGCCTGGTTATGAATACCTCGTTATGAATACCTGGTTATGAATGCCTCATTATGAATACCTGGTTATGAATGCCTCGTTATGAATACCTGGTTATGAATACCTGGTTATGAATGCCTCGTTATGAATACCTGGTTATGAATGCTTCGTTATGAATTCCTCGATATAAATGCCTCGTTATGAATGCCTCGTTATGAAAGCCTCGTTATGAATACCTCGTTATGAATGCCTGGTTATGAAAGCCTCGTTATGAATGCCTGGTTATGAATGCTTCGTTATGAATGCCTCATTATGAATGCCTGGTTATGAATGCTTCGTTATGAATGCCTCATTATGAATGCCTGGTTATGAAAGCCTCGTTATGAATGCCTGGTTATGAATGCTTCGTTATGAATGCCTCATTATGAATGCCTGGTTATGAATGCTTCGTTATGAATGCCTCATTATGAATGCCTCATTATGAATGCCTGGTTATGAAAGCCTCGTTATGAATGCCTCGTTATGAAAGCCTTGTTATGAATGCCTCGTTATGAAAGCCTCGTTATGAAAGCCTTGTTATGAATGCCTCGTTATGAAAGCCTCGTTATGAATGCCTCGTTATGAAAGACTCATTATGAATGCCTCATTATGAATGCCTGGTTATGAATGCTTCGTTATGAATGCCTCATTATGAATGCCTGGTTCTGAATGCTTTGTTCTTGAAGCTCACTCATATCTATTTCATAATCCTGTCCAGGCCCGTGAAGCCAACCACACCGGGGACCAGTACTCGGCGGACCGCAGCAGCCGCATGGCCCGGACGCTGAACCACGTGGGCCTGGGACTCGGCATCGGCTTCCTCATCCTCTCCATCGTTTACGTCGTGGTGATGACCAAATCACTTTCAGATTAAATCCGTGTCGTCGCCTTTCCCATATTTCTAGTTCAGGTAATCGGACCACAGCCGGTGGCCTTGTGTTCCACCAGTACAACCTTCCAAAGATTCATGTTTGTGGTTTGTGCTTCCTATGTTCTCTGACACGTGTAAAATCCACATCAACATATGTTATCCAACTTAAAGCCTTACGAGTTCACCCTGAAGGCACACGTAGTGTTATATAATCCACGTTTGAATAGTAAATGACTATTAATACAGTTTATATTGTGTCAGATCTGATTTTGAGCTGAGTTTTGTTGAAGTTTTGCAATTGAAGGATTGAGATGTGTCTGATTGTACGATGGGGGGAAATTTTTTCGATGAAATTGTCGGCTGTAAATGTGCACGAACATCTAATCTCTGTGATCTATTGTCTTTAAATTACACCAAAGTCGTCCTCCGCTTCATATGCAACCTGCAGACATTTAGCCAATATGTTATTTTATAAACCGAGCTGAAAACATACGATTTACTGTATATTCGAGATTTCTTTACAAATAAAGTAAGTATATTGAGAGAAGCAACCTGCGTGCCGTCTACTCTGTGGAGAGGATGTTTACGTGACCCGAGGCTCCGTTGCAGTCAGGAGAACGCTCTCCATCGTGGTGCCTCATCGCATGTAGTGACGCTCCTGGATACAGTTGATTTTATTATTTTGTTTCACATTTAAATGGTAAATAAATAAATAAAGCCCTCCTTCAGATGTTTGTCTCTGCAGCTGCATATTCTTGAGTTAAAGGAGAAACAGTGTCAGTTTGAGCAGGGGATCTCAACTGGTCTAATATAAATATATTATATGAAATAAGAACAAGAGATAGCCTGCTGTGTGTCCCGACCAATCAGAGCGCGGCAGCGGCCGTGACTGACGGCTGTTCTGGAACCAGTTTGAGTTCAGATTAAGTTTATTTTCTTTTTTTCTCCTCATTTGTGTCCAGAGACGAGTCAACGAGTTATAGTCCTCCTGAAGATTCTTCTAACTGTGGATTAAATAAAACATATCTTATTTTACCCCCGAGCTCAAAACGGATCACAACTGGGATCATTTGTTCAAAGATCTTTTTGAAGCGTCAATGTATTCACGGGGATCATGTGTCTTTCCTCTTGATCTCATCCAGCATAACGGAGGATTCCTTTGTTTGCCTACAGCTGCCTATTGTGCACTCTGTATATTTTTTTAACCCATGTGGGCACGAGCACTTTCAATGAGCCGAGGCCGTAAATGCATCCGATGGTTCGTGTCCCCCGCTCGGTGCTTCAGTGGGAGTGCAGTGGTCGGTGGGTCATGATTCTCTGCAGGCCCTCCACCGTCTTCCCTGCATGGGAGCCATCAATAATCAATAACACACAATATCTGTCATTTAACTTCACATGATGCAGCACAGGCAGGAAGGCCTGCTCCTGGTGGTGGCACAGGTTCTCACACAGTGTGTGTGTGTGTGTGTTGTAAGTGCGCTGTGGTTGGAGCTGAATGTCACAAGCGATGTTCTGAACTTTCACACAGCCCCTCACGGAGATGTCTGACACAATAGGGAGTCTTCTTTTACAGTAATTCATATTTTAAAGGCACACATTACATTTCACATGGCAGTTCATAGCTCCTATTTCAGGTTTAATTTAATTCAATTCAGTTTATTTTGTATAGCCCAATATCAAAAATTACAAATTTGATTCAGAGGACTTTACAATCTGTACACACAGTGTTTTATTTATTTATCAGAAGCTCAAACATCCATGTAATGAACCATAATTCATGCCTAAAATATCTTTACCTTCTAATCACTCGATTTACATTTCATGAGAGTTATCAAAGGTATGAGGTGTGATGAGAGCACATGCCGATCATGTTTCAAAAACGGGAAACGCAGCTTGCTTTCTTCCTTTCATTTGGGCTAATGGGGAGAGGGAGGGGGGGGGTGGCAACTACCTCCATCTCCTTCACCGCCGGCTCTTGGCATCTGCAGCCGGTCAGGACATGAAGCGCCGGGGTCGGGTGACTTCACTGTTGGTTCGGGGGTTTATCCACTTCCCCTGCCGCCCAGTGAGGAGGGAAGCCGGTGATAGGACGGCAGCCCTCGCCGTCGGACCGCCCTTTATCGGTATAATGTGAAACAGAAATATCAATGTGTGGAAAGATAAGGCACGTTACAAAAGGAGCAGCCATGCAGAACACACGAGCAGGCCTGTAACCGGCGAACACGTCTGAGATCTGACTCCACAACACGGTTACATACATGTGGGATTCATTAAAGGGCTCTATTCATTTAATTCAGTTTATTTTGTATCGCCAAATATCACAATTTACAAATTCCCCTCAGAGGGCTTTACAATCTGACATCCCTGACCTTTGACCTCACATCGGATCAGGAATAACTCCCAATAATAGAAAGAACCCTTCAGGAGAGCAACAGAGGAGGATCCCTCTCCAGGGTGGACAGAAGAACAGATGTCATGTGACCAGAGCAGTGACCCCCAAACTAAGGCCCGCCTCCACATTTGGCCCGGCCCCCTGAACAATACCAGACGCATTATGGTTTTTTCAGTCTGGCCACGCAAATCCTAGACTAGCCACTGTCAAATAGAACAGTATAATGGGGACTTATTTATTTCACAAATAGTGTTATTTATTTCCTGACTTTTTTCTGTGAAGAACCCAGAGAGGGGTATTTGGTTATTTATTTCATAAATAGTGTTATTTATTTCCTGACTTTTTCTGTGAAGATCCCAGAAAGGGTTTTTAATATTTGGTTATGTGGCTTTCTGGAAAACAATAAATGTTTACATGGAGGCACCCTGCGATCGTCTCACTGTTCGTTACAAACTGACCCCGCCCCCATCAGAGAAGGGAAAAGTGATGTGGCCCTCACAGGAAAAAGTCTGGGGACCCCTGGACCAGATGAACATCACCATATGTATTACTGCAGAACATATATAATATAATACATGTGTGCAGGGGTGTGTGATGTTGCCCGTTGGTCAAAGAAAAGCCGGACGCTCTCGTTTCTACACTTTATTGAACAAATAAGTACAAATGGAAAAGGAAGTGAAACCTTTTGTGATACAGTAAATGAAGTCAAACCTTTCAGCGGTTAAATACAGAACGATGTAATCTACAATTCCACCGATAATGGAAACCATCCTTATCTGGAGGGCTCCTGAAGCCCTGAGGAGTCGGGGAGCAGAACCACTCTTACTGCAGGAGGAACACGGGTCAGCCACCAAGAAAACATGTGTGTGCGTCGTTGAGCTGAACGTCGTGTGTTTAACAACAACAACAACAAGTGTATGAATAGGCCATTGCACCAGCAGATGAATCACCAGATTTTGGCAAAATGCATCCACGCATTAAGCTGCTTCATTCGGAGTGCAGAAGTAGAGATAAGTGAGCGTCAATTAAGTCCATCAGCTGATTATGTGTGCCCATAAAATAGAGGATGTACTTGGTATTATAAAAACTGAAGGCCATACTGAGTGAGGACGGAGTACCTCGAACTTCAACAAGTATAACTCGTTATGTTTATTGTACATTAAAGCAATATTTACAGACTTAAAACTTCCCCCCTGAGGCTCGAGCTTTTCAACTCGCCATCATTTCCACAATCTCTTCACGTTAGAGAAGGAGATCAAAGTTACAATTGAAGAATGCAACAGAAGATGCGAGTACGGCGTCGTCACAGAAAGCCTAAATATTCTCTTCCCCGAAGCCGGAGGCTGAAAAAGTCGCCCACTGGTGCGACGAGTCCCTCGTAATATATACACAACATCCACGTTGAGATTCAAAACCAAGGCAACAAACAGAGGAGCGAGGAAGGTGAGACGGAGGATGGAGTTTGAAGACGAGACAGTTTTGTATTTAACCATCGTAAATGAATCACGAGCCACCAGAAGCATAGCGTGTCCCGGATATCATCATCATCATCATAAATAGCATATAAATGAAAGAATTGCGTGGAAGGTTCAGAGGGGAGGAGATGTTCTCAGTAGGAGCGGATGGCGGGAGGCACGTGGGCGCAGACCTGCTCGTCCAGGGAGTGGTCGATAACCGGGCGGTACTCCAGGGTCACCTGGGAGGAGAGGAGAACAAATATATGTAATAAACTAGAATGGGCACTCGGTAGAGCGCATACTTTCGCATATCACAAGATTGGGCATTGAATTATGAACATTTTGGCATTAGTTTCATGCCAATTGGATACAAATTTACCGTGCTATGGTAAAAAATAAGAGTTTGACCTTTGCATGACCTTGACCTTTGACCCGATTGATCCCAAAAT
>NC_079409.1:22047450-22209950 GCF_029220125.1 Pseudoliparis swirei | reverse complement strand
AACTAAATGAATAGATATCTGTTTTATGGTTTTGGCTTTCATTGAGAAAGTTGTAATGATTGTGATGCTCTAGTCTCCACAGTCAAAGGCTTTTATGGATGCCGTAGATATTTGACTTTAAGCATTTATGTTAAACAACTTGCAAAGTTGGCGCGTCCCAATAGAAAGAGGCGAGACCTTTGGGGACCTCCGACAGGCCCCATCGCTGGGGGGGGGGGGGGTGACTGAGGTGTCGAATGTCCAGCAGGAACCAAAATAGAGATGACGGCTCGTCTTTATGGTCTCATGGAGCTCAGCGTGAACAGAGTCCTCAACAGACTCGTGAATCAGCCCAGAATGAGGGAGCTGAAATGAATGCATTCCCGATCATTAACCTAAGAAGTCCTCCGAGTGTCAATAAAGCAGCGTTGGCGTCCCTCATAGCAACATGGGGCATACGGACTCAGATAAAGTTGTCCACGCTTTACACCAGAGGTCATTGTTCAGCTCTGTGTTTAGTTTAGTTTATTAAGGATCCCCATTAGGCTACACCGTAGTGGAGACTATTCTTCCTGGGGTCCAGGCAAAAAAACATTACAATACAATATAAATACATAAAATGCAGTACAGCATGATCAATTATCACAAAAGCACTTAGACTTTGAAAACAACATTTACATTAAAAGTAAAATAATAATACCCAAATACCTTAAATACCTAAAATAATAACCTAATCTACTATAATTTCCTTTCTGATTATTGCTGCCTTAAGTTTCCTTTTGAAATCACATGTATTTCTTGTTAGAGTCACACCTGAGGGGACAGGCTGGGTGGGGTGTGAGAAAGAGAGAGGAGAGAGTGGGTGGCTTCACTTCTTGGGGCCGGTCGAGAATTTTATTTGTTGACACTGCTGGGTCAAGCAGAGCTCGGCGCCTGGTCTGCAGCATCGCGTGCGGAGCAAAAAATAGTGCCCCCCCCCAACAAAACTCTTCCTGCTCGATGATGCGATGCAAGTATTTGCATTGCATTATCCAATTTCCACTACCATAAAAAAAGTGGGCTGGTCTTGAGCCTGAAATTCCCGGGCTGAAAAGTGGCCCCACTCCAACCCTGTGAGGGGAGCACATCCCAGCATGCAATGGCTCTACATTACTGATTCCTTAAGTGCATTTGTTCTGGGTAGAGGAAAAGTAAAGTGACCATTTAGCTCTCAGTGTCTTCGTACGTCTGTGCTGACTGACAATGAAACACGGTTGTCGCCGTTGATCTGGTCACTTTTACAAGCGGATATAAAATAACGGACTTTGAACCGTCATTGATAGAATTCATTGACTAGCTGACACCGATAGAAATGATCTAGACTTGTCCTTAAGGTGCCCGTGTAGCTGCTAGCATCTGGCCTTTCAATAATAAGATTATGCTTTTTCCTCTGCGCCCTTCGCACGTCCATTTTTACGACTTTACGGGTTTATACGTTTATCTTTCTTACCGGTGGGATGGAACTGTACGAACTCCAAATCCTGGCAGGGCAGGCCGGCTCTGGTCACCATCGCATTCCCATCTCCTGTGCTGGTGTGGGCAGATGTGCAGCTGAAATAGGTTCTTCCATAACCCCTGGAAGGAAAGACACAAATCAATTAGAAACTTTCATTCACCTCGTCTGCTTTGTCTCATGTTGAGTCTTAAGCTACGGCGATTAGTTGAAGGAAGTTCTAAATGTATTTATTTGGTATAACTACCCAGTAGCGACGACAGTATTCTGGGCTCTGAAGCGGTGAATGGATCCGTCCTCCATGCAGAGAGCGATCACTCCTTTACACTCTCCGTTTTCCATCAGCAGGTCCAGGGCAAAGTACTCCACGAAGTAACTGGTGTCGTAACGGAGCGACTGAACGGGGAGCCAGAAGGTCAAAAGGTTAATCCGCTGTCCTTTATGTACGATACAGAAATGATGGAGAACAAGTGTGTGGCCTCACCCGGCCATAGAGCGTGTGCAGCAGAGAGTGTCCCGTTCGGTCCGCCACACAGCAGCAGCGGTGGGCCTGGCCTCCTTTTCCAAATTTGAGACTCTGACCTCCAAATGCCCTCTGGTAGATCTTCCCATCTTCAGTGCGGCTGAACGGCATGCCGAAGTTCTCCAGCTGGAAAAGAGCAGCGTGTCGTTGAGACGTGGACGAAGGACAATGCGTTCATGGAGCCGTGTGTGTATTTGTTCCCGTGATGCGGCGCCCAGCGACGAGGGCGTTGAACCCTGACTGCTAAGCACCACTCCCCCCCGAACACACACGTCTACATCGTGTTACGTCTCAGGGAGGAGGGTTCATTGTGTGCTTTGGTTTTCCTTCTTCACCCACCTCTTCGCTTTTAGATGCAGAATAAACGAGCATATAATCATATTTTATGAAACACAATCTTATTTTCTGGACTGAGAAAATATGTAAATTTTAATGTCGACACTTCAGATAAAAACACCAGCAAAACATCCCCATCATGACCTCAGGAAATAAAATACACATTGAGATAATAAACCATGCTCAGGAAAACCTTTTTTTACCTAAATTTAATGTTGGATATTCTCATTTAATGACTTACATTTAGTGCCAAAAAGCCAGCGACTGTCAGCAAACATAACCACTGGTGTGTGTGTGTGTGTGTGTGTGTGTGTGTGTGTGTGTATGTGTGTGTGCTCTTACCTCCACCACGGCTGCAGGTGCCTGCTCTGTCATGTAGTGAATAGCGTCCTGGTCTCCCAGCCAATCAGATCCCTTCACTGTGTCGTAGAAATGCCACCTCCAGTCATCCTCCTCCATGTTGCCCAGAGCTGCATTGATCCCGCCCTGTGAATCAGGTGAATATTCAATAACTCAATACAATTGATCGTGACGCTTTGGTGTTGCGTAATACATCCGTGGTGTGAGTTTGTTTGAGCTCAATCTCATGAATGCAGAATGTGATGCCTGTGAAATTCTGCAGGAACATAGAATGAAGACGATCTGGTGATCTGGTGCAGGCTGAGCATCTTAGAGCTCAACGCTCTGCAGACAGTGGAGATGGTTGTGGATTTCCACAAGAACGCAGAACGTAGCCGACCCCTCTCACAGTGGATAACATCTCTTCAGAGCCTTACTTCATGCCACAAAAAAGCTTTCTTACCATCTGCAGTTGGGTTCAATAAAGCCCATATAACAGGCTTTTTTAATGCTATGAACCAAATTCCTTGTATGTGCAATGTACTTGGCAATAAACAGTTCACATTCTGACTGTGAACACTTTAAATTGGTTATTTATACCTGTGCAGCGACGGTGTGAGACCTGGTGGGGAAGAGCTTGGTGATGCACGCAGTGTTGAAGCCGGCCTCGGACAGACCAAAAGCTGCCCTGAGTCCAGCTCCTCCAGCTCCGACCACCACAGCATCGAACTCATGATCCACCACCGGGTACTGAGTGGAGATCTGAAAGCAATGAAGAGAGAGGTTTGGGAAAAACATCCAATTAAGTAGCTTGCTTTTACATAGTGGAAATTCATATTAGAGAATTTTAAGAATGCGGATCAGTTTGAGGCCATAGTAGCTTTAATATTAAGGGGCGGCTGTAGCTCAGTGGGGTGAGGGGGTCATCCTGCAACCCCGAGGTTGTCGGTTCGATCCCCGCTCTCTCCATTAGTTGCAAGTCGAAGTGTCCTTGAGCAAGGCACTGAACCCCCAGTTGCTTCCCGGGCGCATCACTGCAGCCCACTGCTCCTTAATAACTAAGGATGGGTTAAATGCAGAGAGTACATTTCGTTGCATGTGGACCTGAACTCTGTGCGATGACAATAGATTGAATCGATAGATGAAAAATGGCCCTATTACATGATAATATTTGATAAAAAGTAAACATAACTTACATCATCTGCTACTTTGGCACCACTCTTCTTGCCATAGATGGAGAAGTGAAAGTGTCTGGACTCCTGCACTGCAGCGGCAGGGACCTGGCATAAAAGAAAACGACTGATATTAAATGTGTAAATCAAACAAGAGCAGCCCCATGGCCACACCTGTGGAAAACAACCTTATTCTGATAAGCACACAACTACTGCTTTGTTTATTCCTATCTTAAAAGAACGCTTAACCCCGTAATGAGTGAGCAAACACTTTGTAAATGATGAACGTTTTTAATAAACAAAGGTCTGATCGTTGTCGTATTGCTGTCGTGTCCAGGTGCGTTTGGGTAGTTGTGTATCACAGAGCTAGCTAACACGAGCTACATCTGTTATCCACAAGGGCAACTGAAGGGAGCTTTAATAACCGTGTTGGGGGAGCGCAGCAATGTGGACAGCCAACTGGAAACATGACTGAGTGTACAGAGAAACAACTCGAGGTGGCACATCTACATTTAACTTCTACAACGAGTAGCGAGCGATGTAATCCTTGTTTCACATTGAAACAGCCGAAGCTACATAGGTTACGCACGTCGGAATCCGCCAGTTACGAAAGCTGCGCGGCAGAACTCCTCTTGTTCAGCGTAAAACAGACGCAAACAACCAGCTCGCATATATATTGAGATAGTATATGAATATTAAAACTCACTGCTGTGGTTTTAGACAGCACCCTCTTGGAGAGGAGTCGGGAGGCTACACGAACACTCGCCATGTTGTCAGATGAAGGAGCGATTCTGATTCCTGGCGGAGGATACGATATTCCGTAGCAATGGGGCAAACCACTGTCCGAAAATGGGGATGTCCTGTATGTGGCAGCTCATGGGTATTCTTTAAAACCCATATAAACGTTATTAAACTGGACAGACAGTATATTTAATCACACAATACTTTCAGATAAACCAATAGAATATGTAATTATAACACCTAATAAGGTATTTATACACGTGACATTCCATGGAATACCCCCAGTCGGTAAAAATGTGCTGCCGGCCGTAGCCTAATATTGTATAAGCCAGCAGAGTGTGCAGGAACTAATATATAAGTGACCTAGACTTTGCTTTCAAGGTGAGACACAGCGCCATATCGTCCACAGCCGTGCGCCGACCTGTCGTCGGACTTACAACACTCGCATGTTCCGTGTTATGTTTGCGTATTAAATACTCTAGCGAGCATGAGCCAGCAAGCTAAACGCCAGCTAGCATGTTAGCTCCCAGCTAGCCTTGCTTATGGTGAACCGGGACGTCAAACTTCACATCAGAGCAGCATTATTTCTGCTGCCTGTCGCGGTGTTTTGGTGAAACTAATCCAATGGATACTCGGGACCTTCAGTGTTTTATTGAAACATGACACTTTGTAATTAACTAACAGGGCTCTCAAGTCTCACGCATTGAGCGTGAGACTCACGCACTCCCGCCACACATCGAATTCCTCACGCTGAAAAAACCTCTCGGCTATTTAATGCTTGAATGCAGGGGTGCTCAATACGCCGATCGATTGTTCCGCTGCAGAGCTCTGACGCCGGTCTGCGCGCATTGAGATGGAGCAAAAAAATAGTCACTAGCACCCCGCCCGGTCAACAACTCTTTTCGGCTCGATGCCGGCGCGCGCAACGGTCAGCTGTATCGGGTGCTGATGGAAATCTCACGCTTGCCTGTCTTCAAAACTTGAGAGCCCTGAACTAATGATACGTGTCTTGTTATGTGCATAGCTAAAGCACCTTGTGTTGGCATTGGCACTCGGTGATCAACACTTTCAGGTGGTGGTGCATATTGTAAATTGAAAGGTGTCAATTAACCCTGACGTGGTTGTCTCACCTGTGTGTTCGTGTGACAGCAGTCCCCATGAACAACTTGAATGACCCCCCCAGATGGAACATCCAACCAGACCCCAGAGGGAGGGGGGCGGGGGCCGGTGATGGCAACCAATGGAACTACGCCCTGCTGGTCCCGATGCTGGGGCTGGCTGCATTTCGTAAGTTACACAAAAGGCGTGTGTGGAGTGTGTCTGTGGTTAGGTAACTGGCATGTGGACAGTGTGTATACATGTGCTGCATGCATATCCACTGGGAATGACTCTTTTTTTCTTATGAAATCATCAAATGACAAAGGTAGACTTTGGAAGAAAACATGTCCTCCTTCTTCCGAAGGTTTACCTGCCTGGAACTGGGTTATGCATCATGACAAAGCAATATAATAATATCTGGATTTTCCAACACCCTGGCTCCAGAGTTGGCTTCTGATGCATTTATTGTTGTCACAAAGTGGTCACGAAAAAAATTAACTGATGTTATTCGTATTATTAGAGTGCAAATTGTCTGCATGTTATGAATAGTGAGTAACGGGTAGAGACAGATCAGTGAACCAATCCTAAAACTAAATATATTTAAACAACAATCACAATGAACTAAACTAAAACTATCATAAGAAAAAAGCTCTTCTAACATATTGAAATATAACCTCAATAAGCAATGAATAATCGATATTACTTTACAATAAAACTAAATACAAATGTCAAAATATATAGCTCCAACACCAAGGTTTAATTGACAGATTTCACACCAGCCTAAACAAACTGGAATATTTAAAGAAAAGCTTCAGGGTTTGGTTTAAATGGACAGGTGAGGTGTAAAAAGCGACATAAATATAGAATATATATCAAATCTATCTCAAGTCCCACCATGCTTTCAGGTTGGATCTGGTCCAGGGAGTCTCAGAGGGAGATCCAGAAAGTCAAAGAGCAGTACGCCGACGACGTGTCCACACTGACGAGCGAGATGGAGGCGCGATACCGCGACACGCTGACGGAGCGGCGCAGGGCGGCGGCGACACTGGAGCTGGAGCTGGAGAAGGAGAGGCAGAGGGTCAAAGGTTACAAGCAGGCCCTGATCTCCCAGAGCCAGCAGCTGACGGAAGAACGGAAACGGTTGCATCAGGTAAAATCTCGACTCGCAAACCACGACCGCTGTTGTGCATGTTTCCCTTCAAATAAGTAATAAACCGCGACGCCGTCTTCTCCCTCATAAGGAGCGCCAGTCCTTCGAGGAAGAGAAGCAAAGGCAGGTGAAGTCCGGCGCTGCGGGGGCCGTGCTGCATCGCGCCCTGCAGCGAGAGAACGCGCAGCACCGGCGGGCCACCGCCACCCTGAAGGAGCTCGAGGGTCAGCTCATGGAGCGCCAGAACGCCTATTGTTCCTTCATGCAACCCCGAGACCAGCGGCTGGAGATGGAGAAGAACATGCTGCTCCAGGTCGTCAGAGAGCCCGACGGAGCGGAACTGGATCTCGAGTCCGACCTGAGGGATATTTTCAGGAGAGATAAGCACTGTGCGGACCTGCTGAACATGGACAAGAGGAAGAACGGGAGCCTCATGTGGGTTTACCTCCGGTACTGGCAGCAGCAGGTCACCGTGCAGAAACACAAGAGAGCCGAGGAGGCGGTATTTGGTGGAGAGTTCCAGTCTCCAACTAAGTGACCTTGTGTTGTTGAGTTGACTTTGAAAAATGTTAAAAGTCTGTGGATCCGAAATGGAAAATGCATGTATTTTAGTTTTTGTGTGTGTAATTATCTTTATGTTATTGGGATGTGATGGAAGAGGTAGTAACCTCAATGAGCTGATGTCCAACATCTGGAAGCTCCTCCCTTCATCTCGGTGTTTAGAAAAGAAGGGAAGTCAAGTTTGGAGCATGCATAAATATTGATATTACTCCAGAGGCCCCAGTAGAAGCTGGGGTTGGTCATCTTAGATGATGCTAGCTTTTTAAATATTATCCAAACTTAAAAACACAGCTCAATGTTGCCAACTTTTTTTTTTTCAAATGAGAGTTGCGAGCAGCATTAGCTCCAAAAGTTGATCAATTTAGCGAGAAAGTCACCAAGTCTCTTTTTTTTTTGTCAGAGCATTTGATTTATTAATTGCTTAATGAGAATTTCAACAATAATATAAAACATATTTCTGAAGATTACCAAGCCTGCCTTTAAGACTCATTGGCTTTAAAGTAACGCATGGATCAATCAAGTGTTCAATTCAGTTTATTTTGTAAATCCCATTATCACAGATTACAAACTCCCCTCAGAGGGCTTTAAATCTGTAAACATACAACATCCCTGACCTTTGACCTCACATCGGATCAGGAACAACTCCCTAGAAAAAGTGTTTGTCTATGACCTAAGTAAAGTACCTTTGACTGTCTAGAAGAGCACTATATCAATTTGAAGTATTATTATTATTAAGTGGACGCTTCTCACATTCTTTGAGTGCCATGAATTCCTGCTCGGTGCATATGTTGTCCTGACGATGTCTGTTCCTCAACCTCGGGTCCACTGTTCCCGGAGTGGCCTCATATCACACTTCCCTGTGCTGCTGCAAGTTTCTTCAGGAAGGAAATTATTCACAATGAAAACTACGTTGAACAAAACAGCCAGGAATCATTAACGGGGGGAAAAAATATTATTATTATGGTAAAATGATTGCCGTCTTCCTCTGTGGTGTGTTAACATCATGCATTCATACGCTGATGGACGATTGGAGGTATTTGTTTATCTGTGGGACCTCCAGCTTTACATCTCTCGTTGCACTCCGAAGTGTGTGACCCCTCATGAGACACTGGTTTTAAATGTCTCGTCTTTTTAACCATCAGGGAGACGGGACACTGAAAGTACAGGTGCATCTAAATAAGGGAACCCTTCACCACAATACTGCTCTTTAAAAGAGTGGAATATCACCCTTCACACTTCCCCACTAAAGCTGTAGCATT
Source organism: Pseudoliparis swirei (assembly GCF_029220125.1). Taxonomy (NCBI): domain Eukaryota; kingdom Metazoa; phylum Chordata; class Actinopteri; order Perciformes; family Liparidae; genus Pseudoliparis; species Pseudoliparis swirei. Next base: position 22,201,300 of record NC_079409.1, on the reverse strand, counting down.
TCTATACGGAAACCAAGCTTCTCTATATATGCCGTTACGTTTTTATTTTTTTATTTGGACCATAACTTGGTGATTATGTGCTGGATTTAAATGCCATGAGTTGAGTTGCACTGACTGATCGCTCTGTGAAATCATCCTAATAAATACCTGGTTGAAGATCTTCATTTTGTTTTGTTTTCTCTTTAAGAATCTCATACTATGGAGGACTTAAAATGTCTTAAGTATAAATAAATAAATGTATGAAAAAATAAATAAATGTATAAATTCAGGAAAAACTAAATAAATGCTTAAATAAAATGTATAAATAAATACTAGAATAAATGCTTAAATAAATGTATAAATAAATACAGAAGCGAATACATTCTTAAATAAATGTATAAATACTATAATAAATAAATCTTTCTACATTCCTGTATTTCTTCATTTATTGATGTCTCTATTTATATGTCCACACATCAAATAAAGTATACACAATATTTATTTTTTAAATAATGGATTTATTGTCAAACAACAAAATGTACAATACACTTCAGTCGAAAATATTATTTAATACAATGACAAAGAAAATGTACGTCCGATAATGTAAATCTCAAATGTGGCCCTAAAGTAACACATCTTTGATATAGTAAAGTGTGCGCGCGTGTGTGTGTGTGTGTGTGTGTGTCTGTGTGTGTGTGCAGCATCATCATTAGCTGAACCAGGCGGGCCTCTTCCTGGCCCTCTCCACAATCCTCTTGTCCTTGTCCAGCGCACTGGGGGTTTCGCCCTCGTACAGGACCACGGTCTCCACGCTGGGGGCCCCCAGCGGGCCGCCTTCCATGGCTTTCATCTGCTGGCGAATCAGACCCGTCTCCTTGCACACCTTGGCGTAGCAGAAGCCACACATGGTGTGTTTCTGCTTCAGGTGGCCGCACTCCAGACACGGCTCGACGTTGTTCTGAGAGAGAGGCACTCTGGTGAAGACGGTTTATAAACGACCTCTCACGCGGCTTTGGGTGTCGCTGCTGTGTCTTGATGCTCATTGGCCGACGTGGACGTACGAGTATTCAGCCAACAAGCAGCTAACATCAGCCGGTGTGACATCAACAGTTCCCGGTATTGAATATTAATTGAATAACATTTAAGTATTCCTATCATAAAAAGTCATTTGTTGACACAGTTGGTGACGCAGCTACTCAACTTTCGTCCGACTACACGTTTGATTATATCTGCAGGAGGAAGTTTCTGTTGCGTTTTGTAAAAGCAGTTTTTAAATATTTTAAATTACGCAAACTAAATGCTATTGAGCTTAAATGTACAGGCGTGAGTTACAGCCGATACCTCCTAGCTTTCTTTATTAGTTTATTATTATTATAGATAACATAGTATACCTGGACTTGTAACACAGTATACCTGGACTTGTAACACAGTATACCTGGACTTGTAACACAGTATACCTGGACTTGTAACACAGTATACCTGGACTTGTATACCTGGACTTGTAACACAGTATATCTGGACTTGTAACACAGTATACCTGGACTTGTATACCTGGACTTGTAACACAGTATACCTGGACTTGTATACCTGGACTTGTAACATAGTATACCTGGACTTGTATACCTGGACTTGTAACACAGTATACCTGGACTTGTATACCTGGACTTGTAACACAGTATACCTGGACTTGTATACCTGGACTTGTAACACAGTATACCTGGACTTGTATACCTGGACTTGCAACATCTTGCTGTCAGATCTCCTCCTGGTGCGGTTGATCTCGATCGTGCGCCTCTTCTTGGGCACCGCCATCCACAGGATGCCGTCGACGAGGCCCGGAGGCCGCCGCTCGTCGCGCTGCTCCTCCAGCTCCTCCCGGTCGAGCTGAGGCCGAAAGCCGGGGCCACTCGCTGCAAGAGCGGGCGCTGCACACGGTAAAGCACACCGTTACCTGCTGTTCGCTGCGGCCCACGGGAGCAAGTCGGGGACAGAGCTTGTCAACAGAGCTAGCTGTCCCCGAGCCGCCGTCCCGAGTCAGTAAACTCACCCAGCTGTCTCTCTAACGGCAGCCCGGCCGCCTGCAGAAGTTTGCTTTCAATGTGTAGCAAAGAGCACCGGAGGCTCTGCACCAACGCAGCGATGTTCATCATTCCGTTGTCAGCACGCTTCCGCCCCGTTCAGCATGTCAAAGAGCTCACGGTCACTGAGATTCAGCGCGTCATCAAACGGCGACAACAAACCGCACTTCTTCTGTTTAATTCCCGGCAGGCGAGATGAATTCCGGCGTCTTACTGCCACCTAGTGGCCACATGTCTAACTTCACTCTTTAGTGCGTTAACAGAAACACGGTGGTCGCCTGGAGTGTCAGGTTATATAGTTCCAAAAAAATATCTTGCCATATCACCCTGTAACATATTGCCTATAATGCAATCTAATTTATTTACATTTTAGATTGTGTTTTAGGATGTAAAAGGAAGTTATTTCAATTAATACGTGTTTTCATATATTTTTATTATATGATTTCAGATAATACTTTGGTAAAGTTGATAAGGGACGTAAACAAAGATCAACATTCATTTCTAATGTATCTCGTATTGCAACACCACGTGACTTGCATTGGTCCAATATTGTTGATGATTCAGATTTAATAAATATAGTTAGTTAATAAGCATCCTGTCAATTAATAATATTTATATCTCCGCATTATTTATAACCTGTATATCATGTATTTATTATGATACTTCTGTTGCACTTCTGGTTAGATGCCAAACTGCATTTCGTTGCTCTGTACTTGTACATGTGTAATGACAATAAAGTTGAATCTAATCTAATCTAATCTAATCTTATAAGGTTTTTAACCCCCACCACACCCGGCGTCCGCATCGTGTGTGTTTGGTCGTTAGGTGGCAGTATAACCCCCTAAAGTGGTTTTGCAATTCTTTCGCCAACAAAGAGAAGAAGAAAAACAAGATGGCGGAAAGAGGCTACAGTTTCTCCCTCACCACATTTAGGTAAACTTTATCAAAATTGCCATGAAACTTTAAATTAGCATCCCGACTTTCATCCTAAATATGTTGTTGATTTGCATATCGTCAAACTGTATGCATCGTTCCCCCATTGCAATGTGAAAATATGTGTTTTGGGGTCCGTGTTGTCGTCGATGCACTGTCATTGCCCGGTACAGGGGAATGAATCGGCTACGAGAACCGTTAGCCTGCCGGCTAACGTGTTTCTAAATGAAACCGTCCAGCAACTCTTTTCTTTTAATATCGATCATGAAATGTCACTGAAGTGTTTTTCATTCCTGAGCGTTTGACCGAATAGACCGAAACGAGGCCCGTTTCCACGCTAAATGTGGGTGAACGTGTGAGACTTGACGTTAGCTCGCAGTTAGCCACGTTAGCTCAGATGAGTCGGTTGTTTTTACCTTTTTTTACATTTCAGTTTCGCTTTTTTTCCCGACGGGATGCAACAACTATTGCGTGTATCTGTGTGAATGTTCCGGTGACGTCATAATGTGTGTGTTCCCGCAGCCCTTCGGGTAAACTGGTCCAGATTGAATACGCGCTGGCGGCGGTGGCAGCCGGAGCTCCTTCAGTCGGCATCAAAGGTAGGGAGTCCCGGCCTCGGGGGGTCCGCACACCGCTCCAGGTCATCACGGCCGGTTCATCACTGACATAACAAGTGACATTTGAATTCAGAAGCTTTGATAACATGAGGAAGTTTGACTTATTTTATTCATTTTATTCATTTTATTTTTTAAATACAAAGAAATAATTTATAATTGTTAATAGTTATTTAAAAAATGTAATAACAATAAATAACCACAAAGAAATAAGAATACAATTGAATATGATTGTCTGATTTATGTTTTCTATTTATTTCTTGTTCAAAAGAATTTAATAAAACACTTTAAATCTGTAGACTACTGCCTAATAGTTTTATTATGACTATTTATATGACTATTGCTGATATTCTATAAGCCTAAATACGTATATTTATTATTTTTGAACAAAGGTTAAATGTTATTTCACAAGTTTCAAAAAGTGCCCCTGATTTATTTTGAAATGCTCCTAGAGTTCAGTCAGTGGGGCAAAAATTACCCCTAAAAAATATATATATAAATGTCCTCCCCTGATTTTACCGTGTTTCTTGACACCTTTAAGCCAACGTGTGACATATTATTGTTTCATTGTTATCACAGGATGCAACGAGCCCCTGCCTGGGAATCTGTATTATGCACAATGAGCACACGATGTGTTGCCACTCTGTGTTTCTCCTGACATTTGATAATTTAGTCGTGCTGTTATTTCATTTTCAGCTTCCAATGGCGTTGTCCTGGCAACGGAGAAGAAACAGAAGTCCATTCTGTACGACGAGCAGAGTGTCCACAAAGTGGAGCCCATCACCAAACACATAGGCATGGTCTACAGCGGCATGGGGCCCGACTACAGGTGGGTAAACAGAAGGGCAGCTTCTCAGGTGCTTTGGACAATACATATTGATGTTAAACAACGTTTGAATGGACTATAGAGAAGCAAACATATGGCAAGACGTTTTTTGATTGTTCATAAGCGGACAACAACAATATAAGCCGTATACGGTTTGTTTTTTTCTGTGCATATTTGACCATCATTCATGACTTAATAGGCTTTGTCAGGGTTCGTACGGTCATGGAAAACCTGGAAAAGTCATGGAATTTAAAAATGTTTATTTCCAGGCCTAGAAAAGTTCTTTAAAAAAATTAAGTCCAAAAAGTTTTGCAAAAGTTATGGACATTTGTAATATTTACATGTTCATTTACACAATTTGATTTAAAGAATAAACATTTAAATACATATTTATTCTTTAAATAAAACTATTGAAATTCATTTGTCTCATTGAAGATGTGTTTGAAAGTCCTGGAAATCCATTGGTCAACATGTGTATGACCCCTGCTTTAGGGACGGAGGGAGATTAGGATAATAATATGAACCCTGCTTTGCATGCGAGACCTCGAGGAGATGCCACCAGAGTTTCTCTGACTGAAGCTCACGAACAGATGAGATAATCGTGTCTCTTCCTTTCAGGGTTTTAGTGCGACGAGCCCGGAAGTTGGCACAACAGTACTTCCTGGTTTACCAGGAGCCTATCTCCACCGGTCAGCTCGTCCAGAGGGTGGCGTCCGTAATGCAGGAGTACACACAGTCTGGGTGCGTATTCACAAAGATGCACCAATACACACATGGCTTATCGACACCACATTTATATTTCAGAGGTCAAATGTGTTCGGTTACAGTTTTTGGATTTAATTTGTTTGTTTCTCCAGTGGTGTGCGTCCGTTTGGTGTTTCATTGCTGATCGCTGGATGGGATGAGGACCAACCCTACCTGTTCCAGTCAGACCCCTCTGTATGTTGGACTACTATTTTTTTTCAATATTTGTTTAATAACAACATTTGCCGTCCGATACTTTCCTCTTTAACTCAAAGTTTCGTCATAGTTTTATCTTAAAAGAGCTTTGACATCAGACTAACCCTGCCTCGCTTTAATAATACTACTCATTAATACTTTTATATTCATATATGTCAGAGTGGATTGATGCTGGTACCCACTCCGCCTCAGTCTGCAGAGACTCTTACGCTTCATATTGCATAGTTTCCCAATGCAAACTATTTATACAATGAAGTATTTTTGGTTGTGAGGTGTGTTTGTCAGTGGAAGGATGTGCTTGGACTGGGGTCACCAAACTTTTTCCTTCTCTGATGGGGCCGAGGTCAGTTTGTAACAGAAACAGTGAGACGATCTCAGGGTGCCTAAATGTAAAAATGTTTTGTTTTCCAGAAAGCCACATAACCAAATATTAATAACCCTTTTTCGGGATCTTACCTAACCTTTCTGCCATTATTCCGTTCTATTTAACAGGGGCTAGTCGAGGATTTGCGTGGCCAGACTAAAAAAATATATTTAAAAAATCAGAATGCGTCTCTGGGATTGTTCAGGGGGTCCAGGACCACTGTGCTTGGATAATGTAGAGTGAGAAAGGCGAGGTAAAGCAAAAGGGTCCGAGAAGGAGCAACACTGGAAGCTCCTGGGGGTCCAGGTCTGGTTGGGTCTGCATCAGCGCCGTCATTACAGCATCATTTAATCCCTTTGTTTCTGACTGGCAGGGTGCATACTTTGCATGGAAAGCCACGGCCATGGGAAAGAACTACGTTAATGGAAAGACATTCCTTGAAAAAAGGTAAGATTTTACAGTAAAGAGCTTTTTTTGTTTAAAGAATGAATAAAATGTGAGGTCAGCACTGTTTGGCAATCTCCAACAAGCAGTGCTCGGTATGTGTACGATGACTATTGCAGTGACGTAAACAAAGAAATATATTTTAAAAAAGAGATCAAATAATTATTTGTCCAATTTAAGGCACTTTTAAAGTTAGTGTGATCTATAAAGGAACACTGAATAGTGCGCGGAAGCCTTACTATACCATTAATTTATAGTTGGAACACAAGGAAAATGAACCAGGACTAACTTCTTCACGACAGTTATGAAAAAACCATGAAGAGTTTTACTTTGACCTGATTCTAATGTTCTCAATGATTGTAAAAAAAATAATTTGGAGGCCCACCTTGACAAATATATGACACAAATATATATATTTATGATTAATATATAATAACTATGCTGCTTACCCGTCACTGCCGTAGATGTAGCTCATGGGGAGAGTTCGATCCCCACTCCCCATAGTTGTACACTGAACCCTCCCTATTTATTCCAACCACTTGGCAGTCCCTCATTTGCCCACTAGATGGCAGCACAATGTATTTGTTTATACGGCTGATGTACAATACACCATGAATGCAGTAGTTGGGGTGTTGGTTGTAGTTCTTCTCCTCACAGAGTCCTTGACGATCACTTTGGTTTTGTTCTCCAGGTATAACAACGACCTGGAGTTGGAAGATGCCATCCACACGGCCATCTTGACATTGAAGGTATGTTTGTTATAAAAAAAGAAATAACTGAGGTATTGAATCTCCCTTGTTATCATCAGATGGTTTACTGTTAATGATTAATTTACATGATCCTGTCTTTGGCTTTCAGGAGAGTTTTGAGGGTCAGATGACGGAGGAGAACATCGAGGTGGGCATCTGCAACGAGGCCGGCTTCAAGAGACTCACCCCAGCGGAGGTGAAGGATTACCTGGCAGCCATTGTGTGAACACGCCCCCCCCCCCCCCCCCCCCGACGACAGGGCTCTCCGGCCACATCTCGAGACATAACTGCACAGTAGCCAACCGCGTCACATGATTGTAGACCGGTTATTCTGGGAGTTTGGCCATGACGTGTTTCTGTCCTGAAAACACAAGAGGCTATAACCTCACTCTCATAAAACATAATAACGTGAGCTGGTAGAACCAGGCAGGGGCCTGTTTGGGGTTATGCCCAGACCTAATTTACTTGAAATGACAGCATGTGTGTGTGTGTGTGTGTGCAGAGCTCCACCTCTCACAACTGCACTGACCAAATTCCATTAGTTGCGGTGAGATGGCAAACTCATTTTTATCACATAACTAATTGGCTTTGTTGTCAAATGTATTCCCTGGAACTGTAAACATGTGGCAGTTGGCTGCTGTGCATATGAAAAGGAATGTGGCCTCTGATGAGTGAAATCTCAAGTCCTTCATTGAATCCTTCAATTTCCATATTTCTCGTTACTGTTGCAAAGCTATCGCATTACAAAATCTGTACGCATTTATTAAAAATGTGATTACTAATAACCATTGTGACAGACACAAATCACATCATTCAAATGGTAATGAGGTGAAAAGTTGTTAACGGCAAAGATCTGTGGTCTCCGGGAAGGATTTACTCATCCTGAATATCGACCGTTTTTTTATTTTCCCGACTGCTTCATCAGTAATGAGAGCGACGAGAGGGAGGATGCAATGGAACGCTGTGGCTTCACAGTTGAGGATCTGGTTGCCTCTACAGTTTTACACGATGTACTTTTTTTCAGGCTAGAAACAATTCTAGAGTTTGTATTTTCTCTTCTGGTTTGTCACTTGTTCAAATAAAAGATGATGAGCTGATATTGACGGTGCTTTTATTTGGACGTGTCAGTTTCTAGGGATGACAAAGCACTTTTCATACCAAAAAAAACTAGTAGAAATAACAATGTACACAAGAAAGAGGACATAACGGTAAGATCTAAAGGCTGCAGGTTGGACGGAGGGTACAGACCAAATGAATCCCTTATTGTTGTCTGTATTTGATCGTACTGATCTCCGGAGTTTCATCCCTGAGTGAAGACCGATCAGAAATTTAGCTAAAGTTATATATTAGATTTGTTTTCTGAGTCACCATCTGGTTAACATGTGTGTTCATTGTAGGTCTGAACAACAAAAGGTCCACAACAACTTTCATTTATAAAAATATTTTACATTTCTTGGTCTGTTATTTCCCTCAATAACTTTTATGAATACAATTAAAGCCAGAGAGAGAACACAACTCCACTGATAGTGAACTAATACTTTATAAGTAGTTTAACACCATAAACTAAAAACATAAAATCATTTTTATCTGTATATTTTTCTTAGAATATTTGTTGAGCCGAAAACAACCCTGTTACACTGATCATGTGTTCAGACACAAACTCCTCATGAGTCTATCCAGATGTTAACGCTGACAGCTGATCCAGATGTGATCAGCTGATCCAGTTGTGATCAGCTCATCCAGAAGTGATCACAAACGGCTTCACGTGACGCTTTCGAGGAATGTCTCAAGGCTCTTAAACCATATTTGGAAAGTTGGTATCTCATAGTTATGACGTGACATCTTATAATTATGACTTACTGTCTTATTAAAAGAAGTCCGTTTATATAGTTAAATATCGGATCGTTTCTTCTAAATAACAGACATTGCTACGAATCGTAAGAGCTAGTACGTCATAATTCTGAGGTAGTACGTCATACATTTGACATGCTAAGTCATTATTATGAGATAGTGTCTTATAATAATGATTTACAGTAACTTTATTTTTTCACCACGGTGGCATACATGTTTCCATAGTTACTGTACATAATGAGCGCGCGCTAGTGCGCAGTATGGTGAAAAACGCGCTCGAACATAGACCGGTACACCTTTTCAAATTGTATTTGTATCCCTCCGCGCATGTTCTGTTTAATTTAAACAAAATATACCGTGAGTGATAAAATGACAGTATAAGTCAAATAGTGAAATTAGTAAGAAACAGTATGACTTACAACCGCTTAATCATAAAAGTTAGGCTTCTTTCACAATTTTGCCAAGAGATCTATTTTTCCTGGCGGAAGCGGTTAGCCACTCATCTCATTACCCCCGATGACGTTTATGGCGCCAGAACTCGAGGGTTTACCGCGGAGCTCGTGCGACTCAGCTGGCGGGTAAATCCCGTTCTCTGTGCTATGTAGCTTCACCGTAAACACCAGGTAGCTGAAGGCAGAGCAGCGGCTCGTTACCCGCCCCTTCGCGCTCGTATTCGGTCGGTTTTAAAGTCAAGATGGTGATACTACGCAGCAGCGGCGGCGGCGGAGCCGAGCCGGTCGCCACGACCCCCAAGAGGTTCGTGGTCGTGGAGCTGGACGCGAGCTCCGAGTTTCTGTCGCTGCTTCCCGCGGCGCAGAGGAAGTCCTCCCGGCGGACCCGGTCCTCGCAGGCCCTGGAGGACAGCTTCAGCAGCGTGGAGAGCAACACGCCGAACGTGAGCATCGGCACCGAGGCGGCGGGTCCAACGGCCGCAGCGCCATTTAGTTTATAAATGATCGATGAGCAGAACTTTGCTGCGCTAGAGTTGTGTTGCTATCGTGCTATGCTAACTAGCCACCTTGTCCCATCCAACACTTTGCGTGACACTTGTAGCTAACAGCTAATAGTTTAGTGATCAACACAGCTAGTTATACTAGTTTATACTGTGTTTGGTTCAGTGTTGTGTGTCATGGCCAGACACCAATGTTATAACTACTTTACTGGCAATGCCTCTACGTTACATGTCACACGTGTGTGTGTGTTGATGTGGTTTGTTCTGGTAAATGTCTGTTTTTTGTGCAGGAGGGATGTAGTTAGGGGGTCCATCCATTATTTTTGATAACTTCGTATCAGGGTTAACTGTTGTGTCTAATGTGAATTAAATAATTAGATGTCCAGTCTGGTCTACGCCGTTAGATTAAAAACCTTTCAATGAAACTCATGTATTTATATTAATTGAACAATTCTTATGTATGTGTATATATGTATGTGTGTGTATCTATATATATATATATATTTGTGTATATGTATGTATGTCTATATATATGTGTGTGTGTGAATATATATAAAATGTATTCACATTGTTAATTTACACTCCCAAGTCAAAGTACAAATCGCAAAGCAGAGTCATATTAGTGAATGTTTTTTAATGTGTATCTTGTACACTTCAGTTTTGCACAGACTTTAGTTCAGTCCATGACTAATGGGAGTTTCTTATTAAATCAAGCAGGCATTGTTGTGCATATGCTGTAAACCTTAAACTCTCCATGTGTTGGTTCCAGGGTCATGCTGAGAGGAAGCAGGATGAGGGACATCACTCTCTGAGGACTCGAGGACAGAGGGTGAAGCACGAGGTCTCGTTTGCCGACATGGAGCCGAAGACCAGCTCCCCTGGAAATGAAGCCAACTCTGTAGAGGGATGCCTCAGGTAATAAAGTTATACACTCACTTTGAGGGTATTGATACTTTTTAACCAGCTCTTAGGGAGTCAGAAGTATTGAGATTTATCCCAGCAAAATAATAAGTCAGACTACTTTTTGAAACCTCAACATTATTAATTGTCCTGAATATTTTTCAAAAGCTTTTTACGTTGGCTGGCAGCCATGTGACTCTTTAAGAAGATCAATACTTTCTCTCAATATATGCATATTATATTACATTTGTATAAGATGTTTGCTATATTTGTGCACATTACTATGCTATTCTTTCACACTCAAATAATGAGAATATACATGAGAAATTAACATTTCTATTTATTTTAATTTTTAGGAAATCTTCCCGGTTGCAGAGAGAGGGACACACATCCAGTGGCAAGCAGCAAGCAGGTACAGCTGGCTCCAGAGTCATGTTTACATAGAGCACTGGAGATCCTACACTATTTTGCTTAGCAGCATTTGCCGTTTTTGAGGGTCACCATGACAACTAAACTGACAATAACTGTTTCGTGACCCCAGATGTTCCAGATAAGGTAGAGGGCTCATCCACTCCCAAGAGGAGTCGCTTTGATCTGCAGAGCCCAGAAGAAGAGGAAGAGGAGGAGGAGGAGGAGGATCGCTCAGTGCGACGTAGTTCCCGAATCACCAGATACAAACTGGACACCCGTAAGCAGTCGGTGCTCTACGACCGCCTCATCACCAAGTGAGTTCAGCAACGGTCCCTCAAGCCTAGCCCTCACCCCATAAAGCTGATCCTATCACCACAAGTAGTTTCAAACAAACACATCGACACAGTGGGCTGCCGAGGCGGTTTATTTTCAAACGGACGAGTTTAGTTGAGAGATGAACTCTGATCGAATCCAACCTGTTCGTCTCGCAGCACGGCTGAAGCTGTCCTCCAGAAGATGGACGACATGCAGAAGATGAGGCGCAGACAGAGGAGCAGAGATCGGGGCAATGAAGAAGAGGTACAACAACAACAACAACAACACAGTCAGGCTTCGTACGGTAATGGAAAACCTGGAAAAGTCATGGAATTTTTAAATGCTCATTTCCAGGCCTGGAAAAGTCATGGAAAAAACTTAAATCATAAAAGTTTTGGAAAAGTCATGGAAATGTTTTATAATCACATGTTCATTTACGCCGAGATTGAAATAATTAATATGTTTTTTAAACAAAGACGCTCAAAATATAAGCCGGCGTACGCTCTCGATACGCAACATTGTCTAAATTTTTCATGTTTATACCGAGATTTCAGTTTGGTCATGGAAATTTGGTTTAAAGTCCTGGAAATCCATTTGGCAAAATGTGTAAGAACCCTGACAGTAAACGTGTCATTCCAAGCTCGATATTGCGTTGTGTAATCCTCACGTTCACGTAGACCACAGAGGACGAGCTTCTAAACTGAATGAAACGGTTTCTCCTCAGCAGCTCGGCGTGTACACCAGGGGCCGACTGAGCAGGTCTCTGAGGCCGGATGTGGAGAGTAAAGCCGCAGAGGAAGAGAACCAAGGTGAGGCGATAGATTAGATTAATATATCAGATTAATTCTGAATTGATGCACCTGAGGGCTTCAATGTACTCCGAAGCTTCCCTCAGACAGGAGTGACGCACATTCTTTATCCCTCGTGTAATTAAATCAGAATCAGAATCAGAATCAGAAACAGTTTTATTGCCAGGAATGTTTTCACAAACAAACGAGGAATTTTTTTTGGTGGAAGGTGCAACATTTGGACATGACAAAACAAACAACAATCAACACGACAGAAAGACAACAAATAATGTGAAGTGTTTGGGTGTGTGCTTCAAGTGGTGTGTTTTAGTTAAAGTGCATGTTAAAGTGACGTGTGTGGAGGAGGGAAGAAGAAGGAGGAGGGAGGAGGAGTGAGGAGGAGGAAGAGGAAGGAGCGGGAAGAAGGAGGAAGAAGAGGTGGTAGTCCTGGGGGTGACAGTCAGTCAGTCCGGGTTCCATTGATGAGCCCGACTGCCGACGGGAAAAAACTTTTGGTGTGGCGGGTGGTCTTTGTCCTGATGGACCGCAGCCTCCTCCCGAGGAGGGACTCGAACAGGAGTGTCCAGGGTGGGAGGGTCAGCGACAATCTTTCTGGCCCGCTTCAGTGACCTGGAAGTGAACAGGACCTGGAGGAAGGCAGATTGCAGCCGATAACCCTCTCGGCCGTGCGGATGATGCTCTGCAGCCTGCGCTTGTCTTTGGCTGTGGCTGCAGGGTGCCAGACGGTGATGGAGGAGCAGATGATGGACTCAACGATGGCCGTGTAGAATTGTACCATCATTCTCCCTGGCAGGTTGAATTTCCTCAGCTGCCTCAGGAAGAACATCCTCTGCTGGGCCTTCTTGGTGATGGAGCGGATGTTCAGCTCCCACTTGAGGTCCTGGGAGATGATGGAGCCCAGGAAGCGGTAGGACTCCACAGCGTCGACGGGGGAGTCACACAGGATGAGAGGGGCGGGTGGGGCTGCATTCCTCCTGAAATCCACAACCATCTCCACTGTCTTTAGAGCGTTGAGCTCCAGGTTGTTCTGGCTGCACCAGGTCACCAGGTGGTCAGTCTCCCACCTGTAGGCGGTCTCGTCCCCACCAGAGATGAGTCCAATGAGGGTGGTGTCATCCGCGAACTTTAGGGTGAAGTAATAATTCTACCTCTTTTCTTTTTATTCACAGGAGGGGATGAGGATGATCACAACAAAGAGGAGGAGGAGGAAGATGTCGAAGTAGATGAGGAGGAAAGGGGTGGGGAAGACGAGGAAGAAGAGGATGAAGATGGCGAAGACGACGAGGAGGAAAATCAGGGGCGTTATGACTTCAGACAGCGAAAGGCTGCGGTCCGCTACCAGGCCCCGCAGGATGGTACGGCCTCTCCTCCTCCAGAGTGTTTAAATTACAGATATATGCAACTGAGACGCATGAACAGGACACTAAATACAAAGTTAGGTCGTTTCCACCAGGGATGGTTACCTGAATTTATCCGGTTGTTGGCGTTTTAATAAATGTGATGTCTGTCGTCGTATCTCAGAGCCCAGAGAGCCCAGGAAGCGCGGCATGTACTTCAAGGACCACGCGTCTCCAACCAGACGGCGGTTTAGATTCAGCTCCACGGCCCCCAGGAGCCCCTACAGCAGGATAATAACCAGCAGGTCGGTGTGAGCCGTCATCGGCCAATCGGAAACAACCTCTCCCATCGAGGGGTTTCCTCAGCAACACTTCTGATGAATACATGATGAAATACTGCCACCCCACCCCTGAGGGTCAGAGTGCATTCTCTAGAATTATTACTGCATGTAAAATCCCAAAATTCTTTCCTCCCCCTCTTTTCTCTGCATCCCACCCTCAGGAGTAGTTCTGAGAGGTAAGACCCTCACCACTTTGTCTTTACTACGACTGCAAGAGCCATTGTTTGAGCTGACTATTGACAGTCTCTTACCGGCGGTGGGTCATTTAGGGGTCGTACGTGGTGGTGATGTCACTCAATGTGGTTGATGCATAATCAAATACTGCCTTATTTTCTAAATTCATGCATTATTACTGTGTATGTGTGTATGAAAAACTGCAATACTTATAAGTTTTAATAGTGTTGATTGTTTTTGTTTTCGCTGAGGACAACATCACAAAAACACGGCTTAAAATAAACTACCGTTAGCTTAATTGTGATTCTCTGTTTCTTAGACGGAGACACGCCATCCACAGCAGCGACTCCACCTCTTCCTCTTCGGACGATGACAAGTTCCAGAGACGGAGAAGTAAGAACAGAAGCTTGTCCGTCAACAGGTGAGAGCAGCTGCTGTGATCCAGGTAGACGACTCTGTGTTCTTCAGCACGCGGTGGAGCAGGCAGCGGGGAGACGGGCGGGTTAGAGAGTAACTGTTCAACAACACACGGTTCTGTCTTATTATTTCATTAACTCCTCTCTGGAATAATAGACGACTGTTTTGAGAAATGCATCCAGCTGGATTCCTCTTTGACAACGAAGTGCACACTGTCCTGGTCCTTAAGTATTTCCTATAATAATCAGGGTTCGTACGGTCATGGAAAACCTGGAAAAGTCATGGAATTTTAAAATGGTCATTTCCAGGCCTGGAAAAGTCATGGAAAACACTCCAATCATAAAAGTTTTGGAAAAGTCATGGACATTTTCGGCGTAAAATGTTCATTCACGCCGAGTTTGAAATAATTAATATGTTTTTTAAAGAAAGACGCTCCAAATATAAGCCGGCGTATGCTCTCAATACGCAACATTTTTTCATGTTAATACTGAGATTTCAGTTTGGTCATGGAAATTGGGTTTAAAGTCCTGGAAATCCATTGATCAAAATGTGTAAGAGCCCTGAATAATATACATGGATAGTCATCAAACTTTTATGAGAGACTCGAGGTCCAGATAGTAAAAAACATTAAAATATAATAAAATACATAAAAACCACAAGTAAAAAACAAACAAAGAGCTGCACATGCTTTATGAATAGACAGCTGTACCAGTGTCTCCACAGCTGGGACTGGGAGTCTGTCGCGCTGAATTTTATATCTGATTTAAATACATGATGATGTCATCAACCCAGCAGATAAATGTGTACGTTAGATTTCATGGCATCATTGGAGACCACTTCAAGTCTCCGTAGACTTGCTTTTTAGTGGATAGAGTAAGACCACTGACGTGTGTGTGTGTGTTGATGCTCTCCATGTTTTCCCTGCAGATGTCTGCCGATGAACCTCCTGAAGGACGACCTGCAGGGCGTCCACAAGGACCGGATGAAGATCGGAGCCAGCCTCGCCGACGTGGACCCCATGCTCATCGACAAGACGGTGAGCTGCAGCTGGGATGGAGCGATGGAAACGTGAAGCTCTTCAGGAGGACTTCACCATGTTTAAAATGTATTATCACATTTAAATGGATATGCATTTGATTGTAAGCAAACAACACTTTTTTTGACTGGTAATCACTGAAGATGAAACGGCGCCTTGTAGCCCCGCTAAACGCTCCTGATGAATGGACGCCGGTCCTGTCATTGTATTCCGAGTAAACGATCTCAGCGTCGCACCTTTTGTCCCCCAGGTGCGTTTCGAGAGCATCGGCGGTCTGAGCCGACACATCTCAGCGCTGAAGGAGATGGTGGTGTTCCCTCTGCTCTACCCAGAGGTCTTTGAGAGGTTCAAGATACAACCGCCCAGGTAAACAGTGTGCGTGTGTGTTTGTGAGAGAGTCTGTTTGTGTGTGTGTGAGAGAGAGTCTGTCTGTGTGTGTGTGTGTGTGTTTGTGTGAGAGAGTCTGTGTGTGTGTGTGTGTGTGTTGAGCTGAATCTGAGGGCCTAGTTGTGTGAGACTACATTTCCCAGAGTGCAGCAGCAGCAGGAGCAGCAGCAGCAATCAGTGTTGCTTCTTAGGAGCACCTGTGGGGATGCTCTGATGCATTTTGCAAAGACAAGCAGCAGAGAGGACGCTTCAGGTCACTCCACGGTTCAACCCAAAGACGGCAATGGTGAAATGATTTGTTTAATTTCATGGTGTTTAAAAATGCTGATTTTGTGTTAAAAGAATATTTCATTTTGAGTTTGGTAAAAATGAAAAGCATAAAATGTTTAATTAAAATGTGTAATTTAAAATGTAATTCATGTTCTGTCTTAAAGGTTGCAACCTAATTCACTGGCAGAGCAATCAACGAACAAAATAAAAATGTTAAGTCAGTAATTTGAGTTGTCTTCACGTCCTTTGGAAACGGTGAACAGGAGCTGGACTTGACAGTGTGTGTGAGAGAGAGTATGTGTGTGTTTGTGTGAGAGAAAGAGTGTGTGTGCACGCATGTGTGTTTGTGAGAAAGAGTGTGTGTGTGAGAGTCTTTGTGTCTGTGTTTGTGTGAGAGAAAGAGTGTGTGTGAGAGAGTCTGTTTGTGTGTGAGAGTCTTTGTGTGTGTGTATTCTTGATGTGATTAAGCGTTTTCTGTAACTTTCATGTGACTTCTCTCTCACTACGTTGAACAATGTCCTCGCTGTCAAAACTTTTATCCCCAGCGGCGCTCGTCCCGTTCTTAGATTCTCTTCCACCACTTCAGACGATGGCGCGACTGGTAAACTCTAATATAAATCCCATTTGTGCGTCCTCTTTTAGGGGCTGTCTGTTTTACGGCCCTCCGGGCACGGGGAAGACCCTGGTGGCCCGAGCGCTGGCCAACGAGTGCAGCCAGGGCGACAGGAAGGTGTCCTTCTTCATGAGGAAAGGAGCCGACTGCCTCAGCAAGTGGGTCGGAGAATCTGAGCGGCAGCTGCGACTGCTCTTCGACCAGGTAAACCAAACCGCTCGCCCACGTGCAGTTCACTGTCAGCAGGGCTCATGGAAAACCTGGAAAAGTCACGACAGTTTAAAATTGTTATTTCCAGGAATGGGAAAAAAGTACATCCCAAAAGTCCTGGAAATGTTGTATACACATGTTCATTTACACTAAGTTTGAAATAATTAATATGTTTTTATAAGAGACTCAAAAATATAAACAGGCATACGCTCTTATACTGGCGGGGCAAGTTTTATTTCTTTTCTCGTTGCGTGTGAATACAAAATAAATCAAAAAGAAGTAAAAGGTTATCTTTATTGTTAATTTTCCACTGTTGAACATGCAGAAAATCGAAAAATAATTTTGTCTCTTCTGTCCGACATAAAGTGAAATAATAGTAATAAAGTAATGCATCAATTTCAAACAGTTAACAACAACATCAAAGAACATTTAGACGACACACATTTGACTGAGTTCATCGTAACTGAGGAGTTCGGTGGCCATAGCAACAGCAGCTCGGGGATAACCCACGATCACGTATTCACCGAGATTTCACAAAAAAATGTCATCGTCAGCATGTGTATGAACCCTGTGTTAG
Source organism: Pseudoliparis swirei (assembly GCF_029220125.1). Classification (NCBI taxonomy): domain Eukaryota; kingdom Metazoa; phylum Chordata; class Actinopteri; order Perciformes; family Liparidae; genus Pseudoliparis; species Pseudoliparis swirei. Next base: position 22,183,753 of record NC_079409.1, on the reverse strand, counting down.
GGACGAGGGAGATGAGGATAATAAGATGAATCAATCGTCACCTCTCATTGTGTCTCAGGCGTACCAGATGCGTCCGTCCATCATCTTCTTCGATGAGATCGACGGTTTGGCTCCAGTCAGGTCGAGCCGCCAGGACCAGATCCACAGGTGAGCCGCGCCCACCGCAGGGTTCGTACGGTCATGGAAAACCTGGAAAAGTCATGGAAAAAACTCAAAGCATAAAAGTTTTGGGAAAGTCATGGAAATGTTATATTCACATGTTCATTTACGCCGAGTTTGAAATAATTAATATGTCTTTTTTAAAGAAAGACGCCCAAAAAACGCACAACATTTCTAAATTGTTCATGTTCATACCGAGATTTCAGTTTGGTCTTGGAAATCTGGTTAAAAGTCCTGGAAATCCATTGCTCAACATGTGTAAGAACCCTGCCCCTGTTCTTCATGTTTTACAAGCACATGTGTGGTGATTGTTCTGAGTTGAGTCTGTCACATGTACACGGTAAAAAAAGAGAAATCCCTCTCTGACTTTGTTACCGGTAGCAGGTGTTGACCGGTTAGTAAACCCTAAATCTTCCGTAGTTCCATCGTGTCAACTCTGCTGGCGCTCATGGATGGGTTAGATGGCAGAGGAGAGGTTGTTGTGATCGGAGCCACGAACAGACTGGACTCCATCGACCCGGCGCTGAGGAGACCGGGCCGCTTCGACAGAGAGTTCCTGTTCGGCCTCCCGGACCGAGAGGTGAGCGGCTCGAGAAGTCCTTCACGGCTCGGCTGGAGCTAAAAAACGGAACGTTGATTTAGTGCTAAAAACAGTCAAACGCCTTTTTCAGGGTTCGTACGGTCATGGAAAACCTGGAAAAGTCATGGAAAATACTTAAATCACAAAAGTCATGGAAAGGTCATGGATATTAGTTATCACATGCTCATTTACGTCGAGTTTGAAATAATTAAAATGTTTTTGAAAGAAAGACGCTCAAGAATATAAGCTATAAATTATTATTTTTTCACGTTGCAAGTGAACGCACCATAACTGGAAAGTTCGCTGGCCAGAGCTCGGGTAGCAGTCTGGATACTCTACTGCCAGAGAAGTGTAGATTTAAAATAATATATATATATAAAATAAAATATGTATGACAAAAAATATATAGTGTGTGTATATATATATATATATATAAAATATATATGACAAAAAAGATATAGTATATATATAAAATAGAATATATAAATGTTTATAAGAATAAACATGTATATAAATGTTTACTCTTTTAATCAAACTATTGTCTCATTCATTTGTTTCATTTAAGGTATACTGTATGCTTTGGAGTTGTCATTGTTTAAACATGTTCTCACTTTCATGTATACACTGAGATTTCAGTTTGGTCCTGGAAATTTGGTTTAAAGTCCTGGAAAAGTCAAATGAAAAGTCAACATGTGTAAGAACCCTGCTGTTTTACCTTGTAAATATTTGATCTGATCTCTGATCGTCTGGCAGGCGAGGAACGACATCCTGAAGATCCACACCAGACTGTGGACTCCTCCACCCGCCCACTCCTTCCTGGAAGAATTGGCAGATAAATGTGTTGGTATGTGTGTATTTATAATGTTGCACAAACAACCTGAAGCGCACACACACACACACACACATCTTGCTGATCGTGCCCATTAGAAATAACAACTGCGTTAAGTTTTTAATTGCCAATACTAGTATAGTACATGGGAAGAGGTTCTCCTTGAAGACGAAAGGAAAGGTTTAGCGGAGCTGCGTGAGATCTGTGACGCAATGTGAGAGACGTGGTGACGGAGAGAAGGACTGAGAGAGCGATGTGTCGGGGGGGGGGCTTATGGAGAGGAAGAAGACGGATGGAGGTGCTGGGGTTGGAGGATTCGGTGGACCAGCTGGCGAATGGAGTGCGGTGGTATGGACATGTGCTGAGGAGGGATGGGGATCATGTCCTGAGGAAGTTATTGAACCGAGGAGGCGTGGACGACCGAAGAAGACACGGAGGAGACGGGTGGAGGAGGAGGCTCCAAAGAGAGCGAGGTGGAGAGACGGGGTTAGAGAGGGAGGGGAAACCGGCCACGCCCATTTTCTGGGGACAAACCCGGTTTAAAACTGTAGAAGAAGAAGAGAGACCGTTTAGCTCGGGCTGCACGGCGGTGTCGCGGCTCGCACTGTGTCACAGCAAGAGGGCCACGGGTTCGGTTCCCGGTCTGGGCGGGGCTTGCATGTTCTCCCCGTGGCAGCGTGGGTTCCCTCCGGGTTCTCCGTGTTCCTCCCAAAGACATGCAGGTTAATTGACCTCTAAATGTCCCGTGAGTGTGAATGGTTTTCTGTCTCTATATGATATTCGTCCCGCATTGGGGACATTTAAAAAATCCCAGCAGCGGTGCACATCAGAGCATCAATGAAAATAAATATAAAACGCAATACTAAAAAACTAAATCCTAAATATTCATGGGGAACATAAAGCAAAGTGCCGAGTTCTGACTGTTGACCTGTCCAGGTGAACCCGGCCTTCGCCCTGTGTCAGCTGGGCTCGGCTCCAGCGGTTTGATGATGGATGGATGTGTAGCTTGGTATAACCACCAGAGAAAGACATTTTTATTCTTTCAGTGTAACATCTATTGGACAAAACGATTGTTCATCTCCATTCAGCTCACTTAAAGAGGAATCACGCGCCTACAGGTGGTAAACCGCTGGCGTCTTTTGGTTCCTCCAGGTTACTGCGGCGCCGACATTAAAGCCGTGTGCTCGGAGGCCGCCCTGTGCGCGTTACGCCGTCGCTACCCTCAGATCTACGCCTCGGCGCAGAAGCTCGTGCTGGACGTCGACTCTATCGCTATCACCGGCAACGACTTTCTGTCCGCCATGTCCAAGATGGTGCCGGCCGCCCAGAGGTACGACCACACGAACGGGAACGGAACGCAAATCAGGATCGCGCTGCAGCACGTCGTCTTCTTCCATGTCCAGTGTTTTTAAGTAAACGTGATTGTGCTCCTCAGGGCCGTGGTGTCGCCAGCCAAGGCCCTGACGCCTGCCGTCGGTCCTCTCCTGAGCGCCGCCCTCCAGAACCTCCTCCACGACGTCGGCAGACTGTTCCCACATGCCGAGCGGGCCTTACGGAGGAAGAGAGGACGTGGTGCGTTCGTGCTTTTCTCTTTTTTTCCTCCTGTTTCGCGTTAATTTATTCTGCTTTTCATTTTCCGATTTGTCCAGAAGTAATTACAGGCTGACGGTTTGTTTTTGAGGGAGCATCCGGAGTAACCGCTCCATGTTTCATTTAGCAGATGTGGCATGTGGCGGGTCTGAGGATGATGATGAGGAGGAGGACGACGTCGACGTCTGCTCCAATGGACAGACCGCTCACGCCGAGCTCCAGAAGGGACTCGGCAGCCTCGACAGGTTTGTGAGCAGATTTTCAGGGAGGAAACTTCTGCAGGGGTTCATCTGTCTGCTCGCTCTTTCCCATTATTACTTTATTTATATCTGATGCTATTCAAGAAAAACTTTAAAAACACGACTCTGGAGAAGTATAGACGTAACAGTATTGATGAAGCATAAGAAGTAACAGGTAATGGGGACATTTCTTGAATTTCTGGTTTGTTTGTTTTGTTTCTGTATTATTTACATATATATTATAAGCTAGATAGCTTCAGCCTTAACCAGGGTTCGTACGGTCATGGAAAACCTGGAAAAGTCATGGAATTTTAAAATGGTCATTTCCAGGCCTGGAAAAGTCATGGAAAAAAACTTAAATTATAAAAGTTTTGGAAAAGTCCTGTAAATGTGTTATCACATGTTCATTTACGGCGAGTTTGATCAAATTAATGTTTTTTAAAGAAAGACGCTCAAAATATAAGCCGGCGTACGCTCTCGATACGCACAATTTTCTAAATTCTTCATGTTTATACAGAGATTTCAGTTTAGTCATGGAAACTTGGTTTAAAGTCCTGGAAAAGTCCATTGGTCAAAATGTGTAAGAGCCCTGCTTAACCCTTTTGGTCAGTCACTTTCTTTTTGTTTATTACTGATGGTTGTATATTTTGATGATCGAAGTAAACGAACAAACTCAAATATAGTTTCTCAATCACGATGTTAGTCGTAGTTTTATGGGGAACTCTTCTGTATATCTACACTCTAGTCGTGGGTCTCGTCGTCGTCTGGCTTCTATTCCCGGCTCTACTTAAGAAGAGCTCCGAGTGTCTGCTGTCCCAGTGAACCACATCTTTCTGAAGGTCTTTCAGGCTGATTAATGAGACGTTCCTCTGTGTGTGTGTGTGTGTGTGTGTGTAGGAGTGTGTTGAGCCGGCCGACCTCGTACCGCCCCAGGCTGCTGCTGGAGGGCCGGCCGGGTTCGGGTCAGAGCTCCCACTTGGCGCCGGCCGTCCTCCACGCTCTGGAGAAGTTCAGCGTGTACACGCTGGACGTGGCCGTGCTGTTCGGAGCCAGCGCGACTGCCCCGGAGGAGACGTGTGCTCAGGTAGACCCCGGGACACACAGTAATACACCGTTTAGTGTTTATTAATGTACACAGGGTGGCCCCCGCGGGGCCTTAAAAAGTCTTAAATGGCTTTTCCTAAAAATAAGGCCTTAAAAAGTCTTAAATTGTCTTTAATTCAAATATGATTGGTCTTAATTTTTTGGGGTTTCAATTTTCTTGTTGCCCGTCACTATTGCCTTTATTTAAAAAATATATTTACTTGATTTTTTAAGCATTTGTTCAGGGGACCTACATTTTCAGAAAATATTGTATTAATAAATATAATTTAGACCAGCAATGACATATTTGTGTTATCCTTTCGAATTACGCCATACTGTTAATGTTGAACAGACGCCAGTTTGTTTACTTGAAAAGATTACTGTATATTTCTTTTGATTTGTATTTCCATCGTGAGTTTGGTCTTAAATTTCATTTAGACGTGGTATTAAACAGTCTTAAATGTAACTTGTTTATTTCTACATCCTGGTACATGTTTAGTGACATTTAGCAATGAATGACGTGTCTTCAAGTGTGGTCCTCTACGTTTAAATGGGCCTGAGGTCGGCGAGCCGTGGTCTCTACTTTTGCATCCGTGTCAAATTCAGCTGGTTCTGTCCAGTGGACCTCACTGGCCAACATGGCTGCCACAGTGACTGTAGTCCATGGGCCCCGCCGCTTTGCATTGTGGGCAGTGGGGATAAATATGTACTACGGACAAATACTTTCCACTGTGTTACTAAAAGGGAACTTCAGAAGAGGCAAGTATTTGTTATGTAGTCAGAAAACCCCAAAAGTATTACATTAATAATTATTTACAGTTATTATCAGGAACTTTCTAAGTGGCTATGAAATGCCTCTATATGAACTTTTGAAGTGGTTATGAAATGCCTCTATATGAACTTTTGAAGTAGTTATGAAATGCCTCTATATGAACTTTTGAAGTAGTTATGAAATGCCTCTATATGAACTTTTGAAGTGGTTATGAAATGCCTCTATATGAACTTTATAAGTGGCTATGAAATGCCTCTATATGAACTTTTGAAGTAGTTATGAAATGCCTCTAGGAACTTTTGAAGTGGTTATGAAATGCCTCTATATGAACTTTTGAAGTGGTTATGAAATGCCTCTATGAACTTTTGAAGTGGTTATGAAATGCCTCTATGAACTTTTGAAGTAGTTATGAAATGCCTCTATATGAACTTTTGAAGTGGTTATGAAATGCCTCTATATGAACTTTTGAAGTAGTTATGAAATGCCTCTATATGAACTTTTGAAGTAGTTATGAAATGCCTCTATGAACTTTTGAAGTGGTTATGAAATTCCTCTATGAACTTTTGAAGTGGTTATGAAATGCCTCTATGAACTTTTGAAGTGGTTATGAAATGCCTCTGTATGAACTTTTGAAGTAGTTATGAAATTCCTCTATGAACTTTTGAAGTGGTTATGAAATGCCTCTATGAACTTTTGAAGTGGTTATGAAATGCCTCTGTATGAACTTTTGAAGTAGTTATGAAATGCCTCTATGAACTTTTGAAGTGGTTATGAAATTCCTCTATATGAACTTTTGAAGTGGTTATGAAATGCCTCTGAACTTTTAACTGGTTATGAAATGCCTCTATATGAACTTGTCATCTGCCACCTGGTCCGATTCTGACCAAATCAGATGAAATCATGCCGGTTAGAGGAACTTCTTCAGCTCAGTCTCCAACGGGGCCTCTGTGGATAGTCTTCTCTAATTACCTCACCGTACCATTCATTTATTTATTATTCAGCTTTCATGTTCCCATATTCTCATTTGTTGATTTACAGTCAGATTTAGCACAAAAACCCACTGTCTGTCGTATGTTCTGCAGATCTTCGTCGAAGCGAAGCGGACGTCTCCCAGCATCCTGTACGTCCCTCACATCGGACAGTGGTGGGAGACGGTGGGTCCGGCCTTGAGAGCCACCTTCCTCAGCCTGCTCGGCTCCATCCCGCCCTTCGCTCCCGTCCTGCTTCTGGCTACGTGCAACCTGCAGTACGACCAGCTCAGCACGGAGGTACGAGGCGAAGGAGTCGCATCCTCTCGTAGTGTTGACACTGTAAGACCATTAAGACACGAGACGAGTCCTAGTCTCTCCTCTCTCTGTCCTCGGATCAGGTGCAGGAGTTGTTTCGGGTGGAGTACGGCGAGGTTTTCCATATCCAGACCCCGACCAGGAGGGAAAGAAGAAACTTTTTTGAGGATCTACTCCTCAATCAGGCTGCCAAGGCCCCCGCCTCGAAAAAGAAAGCTGGTAAGAAATATGCTCTGGTTATAGAAAAGAGATCTTAGCTAGCTAGTGTGTGGCCTATTGTTAATGGGGGCCTCTTAAAACACAAGGCGAGCATATCATTGGCCAGGGGCCATACGTGTTCTTATGAAGGGGGAAAGTTTGTCTTTGTTTAATAAACCTGCCATGGATGCAGAGAGAGAACGTGTGAAGATGGGCAACTGAAGATAATGAGTCGGGGCTTCTTGGGGTTGTAAAAGAACATCCTGGTCTTCACCTCCAGACCATGAAGGCAATTCAGGTGGAAGACGGCTGCCCACTGGACGTTTCTACGATATTAACATTTTCACGTCTGATCAACATTCCACTTTCCGAAGCGCTCAAAGCGTTGGAGGTGCTTCCCGTCGCCGCTCCGCCTCCCCCGCGCCAGCTGACGGAGGAGGAGACCCGGAGGCTGGAGGAGCAGGAGGAAGACACCCTCCGCGATCTCCGCCTCTTCCTGCGCGACGTCAGCAACCGCCTGTCCCGAGACAAACGATTCAAGGCTTTCACAAAGCCTGTGGATTTAGGGGAGGTAGCGGTTCCATTTAAATTCTCATTTCAGTGTTCACTTGTATCCCTTCCCCGCCACCATTGTACTCAGAGGAGCCTCTTTGTCGTGTGCTTTAGGTGCCAGATTACGCCGTGGTCATCAAGAAGCCGATGGACCTGTCAACAGTTCTCTCTAACATCGACCTCCATCGGTACGGGACGGTCAAAGAGTTCCTCCAAGACGTGGATCTCATCTGGCAGAATGCCCTGGAGTACAACCCAGACCGGGACCCCTCAGGTACCCGCAGTGGGAACATTCCTCACGGAAGCATACGGGGTATTAATACTCAATATATGTGTAATGCAACTCTTTGGTGTGTTTCCTTCAGACCGTCAGATCCGCCACAAAGCGTGCGCGTTGAAGGACACCGTCCACGCCATCATCAAAGACGAACTGGATGAAGAGTTTGAGAAGATTTGTGTGGAGACCAAAGCGTCACGCAGCACACGAGGTAAATCCTGTGTGTGTGTGTGTAGTTCAAAGACAAATGTGATATCAAAGTTGTAGTGCGTCACAAAGGTGTCGATTCAATTACAGGGTTCGTACGGTCATGGCAAACCTGGAAGTCATGGAATTTTAAAATGGTCATTTCCAGGCCTGGAAAAGTCATGGAAAAAACGTAAATCATAAAAGTTTTGGAAAAGTCACGGAAATGTGTTATAATCACATGTTCATTTATGCCGAGTTTGAAATAATTAATGTTTTTTTTAAAAAGAAAGACGCTCAAAATATAAGCCGCCGTACGCTCTCGATACGCAACATTTTCTTAATTTTTCATGTTTATACCGAGATTTCAGTTTGGTCATGGAAACTTGGTTTAAAGTCCTGTAAATCCATCGGTCAACATGTGTAAGAACCCTGTAATTATTTGTTGACTTCCTCAGATTGCGCCGCTGCCCGCTTTGCTCCCTCCTTCTACCACGTCCTCCCCAAAGAGTCCAAACCTCCCGCTGAGGCCTCTGAGACGACCCCCCAGAGAGAGCTGCTCAGCGCCACGGTCACTCCCAACACCGGCGCCTACGCTGCTACGACGCCTAAGAACACAGGTTAAAAAAAAACAACGACTCGTAGTCGACCAAAATCATTCACTTCAATATTTTGTGATGGTTCTTTGAACGTCTTTTTTAAGGTCCTGCAGCGCACAAGAAGAAGAGGAGAAAGAGTCGCTGGTCCTCCGGCTTGTATTCAAAGAAGAAGTCCTCGTGCTCTCCTCACACGTCCAGAGATGAAGCTCACCTGCGCTCTGATGAGGAAGACGGGGACGACGAGGAGGAGGAGGTTGAGAAGGGAGGAGGAGGAGCGGAGTATGATGGGGGCACTGGAGGAGAGGAGGACTCGATGGATGTAGAGTCGGTGCGTGGAGGTAGCGTCGGGCCCGCTGTGAAGCAGCAGGAGGAGATCGGTCAAGCCGTCCACGAGTCGGTTACCCGGTGTGACTCGGGGAAAGCGGAAAGCGACGACGAGGGGCCGGACGAAGTCGCCGCGGGTCGACCGCGAAAGTCGGCGGAAAAGAAAGCGTCGATGCGTCCAGGAAACGAGAAAACGACCTCGGCGAACACTAATAAGGACGGCCGCACCGAGACAGAAGGACGAACCGCGTGCAACGCGGAGGAAAGAGCGGAGACGGAGACGGAGAAAAGTCAAACTGTAAAGCAGGCGAGCAACAACACGGTGACTGTGGAGGAGCGGAGCAGCCGCCCGATGGAGGAGGGAGCCGCCAGAGAGGAACACACAGGTCGGATATTTACACCATCTTACTTGCACTTAGGGTTCTTGGGGTCATGAAAAACTGAAAGTCATGGAATTTTAAAATGCTTTTTTCTAGGCCTGAAAGTCATTGGAAAAAAATAAAATCCCAAAAGTTTTGGAAAAGTCATTGAAATGTGTTATCTTCACATGTTCATTTACACAGTATGAACATATGAATATGAGAAATGTCCATGACTTTTCCCAAAATGTTATACTTTGGAATCCTCATTGTTAGTTTAAATACTACATGTTCTCCCTTTTTCATGTAAACACCGAGATTTCACAATGTTTGGTCATGGAACTTTGGTTTAAAGTCCTGGAAATCCTGACTTAACTCTCGGCTCTTTCACTATTTAGAGTCATGCAGACCTCCAACACACTAAATCTCTAGCTAATAAAAGTCGGTGGTGTTTCTAGAGAGCGCCACGCGCGATGCTTCAGAGCGACGGTGTCAGCAGACGGTCATCGATCACACCGCTCTCAATACTTTGCATGTTTTCCGTCTCTCAGAGAAGAGCCCGGAGCCAAAGAGCGCCGACCTGGACGAGGCTCTGCAGATCCTGCACCGGGAAACTCCTCCTCTGGTGGTGGACAGAGAGAAACTAAAGGTGTGTGTGCGATCTGTACCTTTTTTATTCTCTTTTTATGGTTAGTGGTCAGATGGGTTTTCTTCATCTTGAGTTATTCCTTTTCTTTTCTTTTTATCCTCGTCTCGCCTCAAAAGGTAACATCTGGATGTCATTCCTCTTACCTTTCGTCCTCATTTCCTCAGGAGCTGCTGGAGACGGTAGAGATCAAGACCGAAGGGTTCGAGGTCCACCAGCTGGAGAAGCTCTACGCGCTGCTCTGCCAGAGCATCTATAGACACAGACGAGACTACAACAAAACTTCACTGATACAGGTCAGTGTTGGACTGATGATATCTCCTTATCAGAGATATTCTGACTTGTCATAGCAAGAAAGGCACATGTGTAACAAATTAATAACCTTAAAGAAGCTGTGTAGAAAATGTCTGCAGTAAAGGAGGCTCTTGCAGCCGTAACATGTTTTATTATTGCAATGGTATCCGAGAGGAGTGACATGTAATCAGGATTTATTGTAGTCGTAACATTGAATTATTGTTCAGTATTCATTAAATTAATATTTCATATTAACATGCAGTTGTTACTTTCCTGTTTCTAATCTATTGTCCTGCTCTTTCCATTTGATTAGGAGCTGAAACAAGAGATTGAAGACTTCTGTTGACTTTTCTACAATTAGATATGTTTTATATGCTCGCTCATCATTCTCCGCTATGTAAATATACATCGTTTCTATTTTCATAGAAATCTACAGGCACCTCTAGTTGTGCTTTAACAGCTTGTTTGTATTGCCTCTTCTAAAAAATCTTTTTAAATTAAATGTGTTTCCTCTGAACGGCGTGACTTTGTATGGCATCCTGGAAGAATCATTTGAGTTTAACAGACGGCTTTATGAACCTGGGCAACTGTTACACGAGGGTCTCAAAAGATACCTGATGCATGATGGGAAGTGTAGGATCCAGGGTTCTTGAAGTCTCACCCGATAAGAGACTAAACGTCTGCTGCATCGTGACCATCTTCTTTTAGATTCAAAGGGTGTGCCGGAAACGGTTTTCTATCAGATTGTGTCCTTGTCTGACATTTGAGAAGTACCAGTCTTCATTTTTACAATGTACAGTCAAAAAATAAAATCTTCCTGTATTCGTTTATCTTCCGTGTTGCTCGTTTTGAACCCAATTGTAGCAGAGACATACTTTATAATCATCTACCTACAAAATCACCCCACTACAATTGTTATATTTATGCGCAGTTGATAATATAATACATTTAATTTAATGTATATTTATTTATAGAAATATATATATGTTTTATATATATAATTATTTAAATGTGTTTATATATATAGAAGTATAATAATTTACATAAATATATATTTTAATAAATACATACACAAAGATTTATTTATATAAATGTATAGATATAATTGTTTATATATATTTATATAAATGTATAGATATCTATATAATTAGATTTATTTTTATAAATATATATAAAAAAATACATACAAATAGATATATTCATATATATTATATTTATAATATATATATAATTATATATATTAAATTCACATAAATAAATATATTTAGATAAATATAATTATATATATTTAGATAAATGTCTAAATATAATTGTTTATATATAAATGTATACATATAATTATATACAAATATATTTAAATAAATATATTTTATATAATTATATTTATAATATATAAATACAATTATATATATTTATATAAATACATACACATAAATAAATAGAAATGCTAACATATTTTTATTAATATATTTATATAAATAGAAAGAAAATAAAAATATATATCTATACATTTATATATATATCTATAAATATATGTAATAGAGTATATAAATATCAACATACATTTATATATAAATATGTGTATTAGTATTCGGAGGTGAAGCCTGCTGTCCTCAAGTAGCTTCTCCTCCTCCTGCCGGGTCACGTCAGGACATGTTGGCCGACAGCCGGTCGGGAAACGGACGACTTTACGGTGTTTAACGGTTGTTTCCTCCCGGTCGGCGCGTTGCTCGAGCCACCTCATACGCAATATACAGTAAAAGGTACAGATAATGTATAGATATTTTGTATAGTTTAACTAAATTGTTGGAGCACAGAGTCGCCGAGGAATGACGTCAGGACGTATCACATTGAATGATGACGCCGCTTGATCATTAAAAAAATCTGCCGTTAAAAAAAAAAAAAAAAAAAAGATATCAAGAGAATTGGGTCAGCGAGCTAACGCGGTTCAGTGGCCACGCGAGGAGCTCCACCGCCGAGCTGCCGGTGCCTGCCCTCGGTAAGCTGCCCGGAGAGGAGCGCGATGTCCGGCCGCGGCAGACGGAGCCGCAGCCGTTAGACCCGTCTGTCTGCTCCCTCCGCCGGGGGCTGGACACCCGCAAGCCCCGGAAAAAAACACACACAAAAAACCGTAATAACGCGAGCTAGCCACTGTGCCTCGTATGCCGGCCCGGCTGAACGGTCCACCGGGAGGGGAAGGACGGAGAGACACCGACGGACTGAACCCGGAGGACACGGCGCGCTCCGGTAGCAACACGGTGCACGCGGCTCCGGACTTCAGTAAGTTTACCCGCCAGACGCGGTCGACGGTGACCGACCCACCCCGGCTAACACCGGCTAGGTGGCCCGCCTCGGAGACGTGCTCGGTGCCGCGCGGCGACATTGCACGTCCTCCCGGTTCCCCTTTTATTCACGTTAAACTGCCATCGATGCGGAGCTCGCGCACACCTCCACGCTGTTATTGACGTGCTAGCTGCTCGTGCACAGGTCGCGTTGTTGTTACCCACTGTGATGTGCAACTTCACCGGCAGTGGGACTCGAACCCACGGCACGTTTTACATGATGAAATACAAATATGGAGAGTCACCAGGTAATGTGTAACGTTAGTTAGTGAGAGACTGAGCCACGTGTCCCGTGCTGCATTAATCGGGTGCAATCTGGGCCCTGCAGGAGTCTGAATACCAATAAAGTGACTTCAGGTGGATCCAGTGCAATGGATTGGATTAATAATAATGCATTCAATGCATATAGCACTTTGTATGAGTTCAGATGCTGTTTTTAATGTCCTTCATGTGGAATATTGATTTCAGATTTTACTTAATTATTAACTTCAAATCTGACTGCAATAAATGATAAATATATGCTTTACAATGTAAAGATAGACCAACACGACGTCCCTGAAGCCCGAAGGAGACGTCTTAATTTGCAGCTTAGATTCTTAGATTTTTAAAACAAAAAACAGACAATCATATTAAATGTTATTCTTATTTCTTTGTGGTTATTTATCGTTATTACATTTTTTATTATTAAATGCATATAGCACTTTTAATGAATTCAGGTGCTGTAGTTGATGTCCTTCATGTGGAATATTTATTGCAGATTTTACTAAAATGTAAAGATAAGACCGACACAACGTCTCTGAAGCCCGAGGGAGAAGTCGTCATTAGCAGCTTAGATTTTTAGATTTTTTTGTTACATGTTATATTATTATATGTATATAGCACTTCTTATGAATTCAGAAGTTGTAGTTAATGTCCTTCATGTGGAATATTTATTGCAGATTTTATTAAAATCTAAAGATAGACCGATGACCGACACAACGTCCCTGAAGCCCGAGGGAGACGTCTTCATTCGCAATTTAAGATTCTTAGATTTTTTTGAACAAAAAACAGACAATCATATTACATGTCATTCTTATTTCTTTGTGATTATTTGTTGTTATTACATTTTTTATTATAAAATGCATATAGCACTTTTAATGAAGTCAACTGCTCTAGTTAATGTCCTTCATTTGGAATATTTATTGCAGATTTTACTAAAATGTAAAGATAGACCGACACAACGTCTCTGAAGCCCGAGGGAGGCGTCTTCATTTGCAGCTTAGATTCGTAGATTTTTTATTTTTTTAAACAGACAATCATATTACATTTTATTCTTATTTCTTTGTGGTTATTTTTTGTTATTATTATTTTTTTTAATTAAATGCATATAGCACTTTTTATGAAGTCAACTGCTCTAGTTAATGTCCTTCATTTGGAATATTTATTGCAGATTTTACTAAATTATTAACTTTAAATGTGGCTGCAATAAATGATAAATATATGCTTTACAATGTAAAGATAGACCAACACGACGTCCCTGAAGCCCGAGGGAGACGTCTTCAAATAGCTTGTTGTGTGATATTCAGTTTGAACTTAAAACACTTCCTTGTCAGTAAGTTATATTCCCTAAACGTTTATAATTTCTACATATGACGACCCTGGTGGGTTAACTGGTCCTCACAGTTGGGAAGGTGCTTTTTATTTATATTACGACAGATGTATTTGAGGATTCTTATCTATGGAAGAAGTATATTGAGAAGAAAACATGTTTTGTGCAACTAACTCTTTCCATTTGCGTTTGTTTGTTTTCCTCCAGCAGAAATACTTAAATCCAGAAAGTCTAGAAACATGTGAGCCGACACACCGAGGCCCAGATCTTCTTCACCCGGAGGAGAAGCCGACCGACAGCCGGTTGACGATGTCGAGCCGCCGGAAATCCACCACGCCGTGCATGGTGCTGCCCGCGGACGCCGCGGAGGAGAAAACCCAAAGGACGGAGGAGGAGGTGGAGGAGGTGGAGGAGGTGGAGGAGGAGGAGGAGGGGAAAGAGGGAGCGGAGGAGCTGGACCAGGCAGTGCTGGTGGTGCCCACCCCTCCAGATACAGGTGTGTAGACAACAGAGGCACCTTGTCATCTCCTCATGTTCATCAACCACGGAGGACATTTACACGTCTTTAGGGGGCACATTTGACCCCCACTGTAAAATAAATTGTGGCAGTTTTTGAAACTTGTGAAATAATATTTCACCTTTTGTTAAATCAAATTAATCATATTAAAATGTATTCTTATTAAATCATATTAATCATATTAAAATGTATTCTTATTCAATCATATTACATTTAATTCTTATTTCTTTGTGGTTATTTATTGTTATTACATTTTTTAAACAACTATTAACAATTAAAACTTCTTTAAAAAGAATATATAATTCAAAATTAGATTTATAATACATATACTTATTTAGGCTTGCAGTATATGAGCAATTGTAATACAAATTGCAATTAATAAGACTATTAGGCAGTAGTCTACAGATTAAAAGTGTTTTCTAATATTTTTATAACAAAAAACAGACAATCATACTAAATGTTGTTCTTTTTTGTTTGTGGTTATTTATTGTTATTACATTTTTTAAACAACTATTCACAATTATAACTTATTTCTTCTGTTTTTTTATAATTAAAAATGATATCTATAGATTTAGAGACACAACCAAGAACAACAACAGAACACTATTAAATTATTATAATTACGGGGCATTTGTTTGCCCGTTGCCCTCGTGTGTTCCCGTCGTTGACACTAACCGTATCGACGTGTTGTAATCGCAGACGAGCCCGGCGTCTCGGCCGCGGACGGCGGCGGCGTCCTCGCTCCGTCGCTGAGGCGCGGCGCCGCGACTCCTCCCTCGCACCTCGGCAGCGACCGGCCGGAACGAGCGTGCGACGCGCCCGAAGAGGGAGGCGCAGACCCCGCGGCCATGGCCGCCATCTCCCTCAGCAAGACCCCCATCATGAGGATGAAGACCAAATCGGAGCCCAAACGCATCGCCGTGTCCCTGAAAGCGCCGGACGAGGCGGCCGAGGGCTTCGGGAGGGGCGGCGAGGGCGACGCGGAGGCGGAGCAGGAGCCCATCGAGGCGCCGCTCGGCCCGACGATGACGCCCGTGGAGATGCTGCTGCACGACGCCGTGAAGCTCGGGGGAGGCGGCCTGCTGGTCGGCCACTACTCGGAGCAGCAGAGGAAAGCGTCCGCTCTGAACCCCTCCGTCCTGCCCGCCGGCCTGGCTCAGGTACAACATCTCCATTCTTACACCGTTTACGAGCCTCGCTGCAGCGGAGAGGTTCCACGTGAGCCTTTGACCTTTCTTCTTATCCGCCTCCCTTCCCGTGTTCCAGGTGCTCTCTGCCTTCCAGGCGCAGCAGAGTGCGATCGCCGCAGCTCAGTCCCAGCTGCTGATCCCCCTCAGCAGCATCCCGTCCTACAGCGCCGCCATGGACAACAACCCCCTGCTGGGCAACACGTACAAGAGGTTTCCGTACCCCTCCATGGCCGAGATCAACGGCCTGGCGGCGCAGACGCAGTTCACGGAGGAGCAGATCAAGGTCGGCGAACGGCGCCGATGTTTCCGGGTAGCTCGCCGGAATCTAAGTCGACTGAATATTGCCTTTTTTTTTTTTTTTGCCGCTTCTTCCGCTCCAGGTGTGGTTCTCGGCGCAGCGGCTGAAGCACGGCGTGAGCTGGACTCCTGAGGAGGTGGAGGAGGCCCGGAGGAAACAGTTCAACGGCACGGTGCACTCGGTGACCCAGACCATCACCGTCATACCGGCCCATCAGCTCTCGGCGGCGGCCAACGGCCTGCAGTCCATTCTGCAGACCTGCCAGATAGTGGGCCAGCAAGGCCTGGTGTTCACTCAGGTAGGTAAGGAAAGAAAACACGCCATCTCTACCAGGACTTGGCTTTGAGCTCAATGTCTTGAACCCAGCGAGCTTAAGGCCGGTGCCGGATCGCCTGGTTGGGTTTCATTAGACTTTCATTTGACAGCTCAAAGTCAACCTGGAGTGACTTCTCCTACTTTTCATGTCCGTCACCTTTCCTCAAAAACATCGAACCAGTTTAAAGAGGCAGCGACGCCCTCGGAGTAATAGATCACACGTGGAGGATACACCGCTATCTCCTTAAGTGTGTTCCACGAGATGTGAACATTAACAATTTTTTTCCTTAAATTGTTTTTTTTTCTTCTGAATATGATGTTGAAGGTTCAAGGTTTTATTTGCCATGTGTGCCTCTCGACCAGGGGCATCAAACTCATGTTCAGCGTGGGCCACATCAGCATCATGGATGCACTCTTAAAGGGCCAGTGCACCTGAAACATAACGTATAAACTACTCGAACATATTGTTAAACAACTCTTTTTTAAATTTGATTATTGTTTATTTGAGTGTAGAAATATTGTATAGAAGAAAATGTAAATCCATTTTATTTGAAACCTTCATGGGATATTTTTCTTAAATTTCTTTAAGAAAAGGCGATTGCGTGTCTTTCTAAGCCGTCGGGGCCAAATAAAATGACGTGGCGGGCCGGATTTGGCCCGCGGGCCGTGTGTTTGACACCTGTGATCTAGACCAACAGTCCAGACACATTGGAACATCTAGTGCAGCGCTCTCCGAGTCAACGGTTTAGAAATAACACTATGATAAGAAAGAAAAATGACAAAATATAAAGGGAAACGCAATACAGAAGGTGGTAATATGTACAAGAACACGAAAAAGTGTATAATATGTACAGATTTGGACGCAGTTCTAAATTACACACAGTAATAATATGTCACACATGATGAGTGGAGTGAGGTCGTGTTGGGTTATTACACATATTTCAATAGTTTAGACCAGGGGTGTTAAACTCATTTGCAACCTTCAAAATAAAAGCACGGGAAATTTTTCTTCAATTTCTTTAAGAAAAGGTGATCACATGTCTTTCAAGCCGTCAGGGGCCACATCAAACGATGCGGCCCGCCGGTTTAGACTGGCAGGGAATGTTTCCCATCTTTTAGGACAGTTTCAAGACAGATTTCTATAAAAACATTACCAGGTCATTCAAGATCATGGCCTGCTGTTTCCTTGTCTCGCCTTTTGTGATGTTTCTCTAGTTTCTACGCTCACTTTAAAAAAATACAAATAGGTCCCCGTCCTGCTGTCCGTCTCATCCTCACAGTCTCCGCATGTTTTTGTTCAGGTGGGCCCAGGTGGGCACCTTCCGGTGACCAGCCCCATCACTCTGACCGTGGCAGGGCTGCCCAGTCAGTCCCAGAGCTCCAGCAGAGTTTCCTGCCAGCCCGCGGCAACCAACAGTGAGCTGAAACGGGCCACCACCATCCAGCCGCCCTCTCTATCCCCACAGGTAGGGACCGATCGGCTCGCTGCCTTTCAGGTAAATACTATTTAGCATTCATCCTTCTACCTTTTGGTTCCTCTGTATGCAGACCGGCAACGTAGAAACCCCACATGTAACGCATAAATCTCCCCTAACCTTTCCGAAGGAGAACTCGGCCCTCAGCGCTGACACGTTTGGCTTGCGGCCCAAGAAGTCCAAAGAGCAGCTGGCGGAGCTGAAAGCCAGCTACCTGGAGAACCACTTTGCCTCGGATGCGGAAATTTCCCGTCTGATGAAGATCACCAACCTCACGAAGGGAGAGATCAAGAAGTGGTTCAGTGACACCAGGTACAACCAGCGCAACTCCAAGAACAGCAATGTCATCGTTTTCCATGACGGCGGCGGCGGCTCCATTGTTATTGACTCCAGCGACGAGACCCCCACATCCCCCCACGCTCCACGCACGCCTCCCGTCAAGGACAAGGAGACGCGCTCCAAAAGCTGGAACCCGTTCCCGGATTTCACTCTGCAGAAGTTTAAGGAGAAGACTCCGGAGCAGCTGGTGGTGCTGGAGGAAAGCTTCGAGAAGTGCGTCACCCCGTCGGACGAGGAGCTGAGCCGCCTGAGAACGGAGACCAAACTGACGCGGCGGGAGATCGACGCCTGGTTCACCGAGAGAAGGAAAACGCCGCCTCTCGGCACTCCCTCCCCGGATTCCTCGGAGGGGGGAAAGATGGAGGCCGACGGCGCGAAAGCAGGAGGCGTTTCCTCCGCTTCCCCTTCCGCCTCTTCTTCTCGTCGAGGTAGTCAGACGCCCCCCGGCGGTCGCGGTAAGCAGCCGCCCACCAGCAGCAACAAAGACGTGAAAGACAAGAGTAAAAAGACTCCGGAGCAGCTCCACATCCTGAAGAGGGCCTTCGTGCGGACGCAGTGGCCGACGCCGGAGGAGTACGACCAGCTGGCCGAGGAGAGCGGCCTCCTCCGGTCCTACATCGTCAGCTGGTTCGGGGACTCTCGGTACTCGTGGAAGAACAGTAACCTGAAATGGTTCTTCCAGTACCAAAGTGGCACCACCGAAGGGCCGAATGGCGGCGGAGGCAATAAAATGGGCGGCGGCGGAAGCGGCACCGGTCGGAAAAGACGCGGCCGAAATCGAGGCTGGGGGCGGTCCCGGACCAGGAGGCAGCCGAGAAGGTCGGCCTCCTCCGGCGCAGACGTGGACGGATCCCCCCCGACGAAGAAGTTCAAGACCGGGAGGGAGATCCTGAAGGAGTACTACGTGAAGCACCGATTCCTCAACGAGCAAGACCTGGACGAGCTGGTCACCAAGGCCAACATGAGCTACGAGCAGGTAGGCCCGCCCTCTTTCCCGTGGAGCCGAATCAAGTCCATTTTATTCATGTTATGAGGAAGCAGCTTCCATTTGGAAAAAAATACTTGACATTTTGATGTATTACATGTTTTTGCCTGCAACAAACAAAGATGTACGCCGCATTACACGTGATTTTAATTTTTTTTCAATTGCCTATTTTCTGCTTTTCAACATGATCTTCGGCTGAGCCGGCGGTAGTTATCAGCCGTAACTGTCGTATCCGCGGCGGCCACTAGGGGGTGCTCACGTCCACTAAACGCTCTGATTACGACGCCCTCGCCTTCCTTTCTCCCTGCGTCCTCAGGTGAGGGAGTGGTTCGCCGAGGTGCAGCGGCGCCTGGACGCGGGGGCGGATCCCTTCCTGGAGGCGGACGCCACAGGGAAGGCGGCGGACGGGGCCGCCGCGGGGGCGCGGGGGGAGGTGTCCGCGGCCGGCGAGGAGCAGACCGCCACTGGGATGGGAGACGAGGAGGATGAGGATGAAGGAGACGAGGAGGAGGAGGAGGAGGACGGCGGCGGCGACGACACGGACGACAGCGAGGTTTGGGAGCCGTCACGTAGCGTCAGGAAGTCGTTGTCGGTCTCTGAAGACTAAGAGGTCGTGGAAAACTTGACGGAATGTTACAAGAGGAACGGCGGCATGAAGAATGCTGGAAGACCGGCGGCTAAACCAAGTTTTTTACTCCTTTGCAACATGAATTTACTGTATTTTCAAACTATTTCTGACTCCACGTCCACATGGGACTAAAACATGGACGATTAGCTTTAGCTCACTGTCGCTATACTTATCTTATTTTACTGTAGGTCGTGTGCAACGGTTCCTCACGCGGAGGATGGTCATGTGGGAGCTTTTAGGAAACCCCTAAAACACCTTGCTCATGAAAAGTTGCAGCATATTTTGACAAAAGGAAAACCATAAAGTGCAATCTTCAGGCTGAAGATGAAATCCCCCCCCCTCACCCCCACCTCCCCAAATAATCGATGGAACTACTCAGTTACATTTGACTTAATATCATTTGAAGGGTAACAATTTGACTTTACTTATTTGGGATCAAGAGTAAGTTGTTACGTTCCCGGTGAAATACACCAGCCTGCTATAATATAACCATCCAGACATCCGACTGGTGGGTTATACCGTTTGTTTTTTTAAAGCTTCTTCTCCAGCTGTGAGACCCGTTTCTCGACAGAGAGAGTATTCAATAACCACCACACCTGTTGGTCGATATCCACCGTCACCCAATTATTAAAATGTTCCACTGAGGGTGCAACACTTTAAAACGAGGGGGCCACCCATGCCTCTGCACCCTCGTAGCGGCGGCTCCGTCTCGTCCTCTCTCTCTGATATTTGCCCAAAGATGCATCCTGACCCTCGTCGTAACACAAGATAAACAAATAAATAGCCTTCTGGAATAATAAGTATATATATATATATATAATCACTACCCTTACGCCAGTCGTTACTGGGGAATGTAATCGTATTGCAGCGATGTGCCACTGAGCAACGCCGATCCAGACGTCTTCATGTGATGAATCCTGACTGTCTGAGAGATTCTGTGTTGCACTCCTTGCTCAAGTGAAGCCGGCGAGGGAGAAGTGTTCATCCAGTTACGCTGCATTTCCTCGGGAAGGTATTTGGAGCCTCGTCCAAAACCAACAACACACGCAGAAAAAGACTCCTGAACATGAACCGCAGCTAGGTGTCACTGCTGAGCAAAGTACCCAGCATGCATCTGTTTGTGGAACTTGATATTTCACATATGACGGCGTCCTCTTTTCTCTGAGAACCTGTGAGGTTCCTTTCGAGCCGCCGTGGATTGACGAGTACAGAGTCGGGCATTTTATCTCAGAGACAAAATACCCGACTGCTGAATGAATGCCGCAACGCTTTTAAAACGCAGGATCGAGTCTTCCCTTGACGGCATCTCGCTGCTTCGGTCGTGTCGGAGATGTTTACCTGAACACGTACGGATCCGATGGGTGATGAGTACGACAGCACGCACTGCTCGTCGTGTTTTCACACCAGTGTGTACACCCCGGAGTCACACAGAGCGAGGCTGACCTCCCAAAGTTGAATGCGTGGTCTCCCGAGCAGTGAGGCAGGGGCGCCATTTTACGAACTAAACAATGGCCACCGTGAGGCAGACGTCTGGGTCCACTGGAGTAATAACCGGGACGGAAATAGTCTGCCGCGGGGCTTCGCTGAGAAAGTAGTCGCGGTGGGTGGAAAACGGGGATTGAGATCATCGAAAGATGACGAGTCGCAGCGTTGCGGAGGGTAGAATGCTGCAGCTCCAGAGTCGACCCCCGAGTCCTTCAACCCCCGAGTCAGTCGCCTCCTCGCCGACACCTTGAGGGTTGAGGCTCGCGTCCCCCCAAAAACAACGAGGCCATTTGTGGTCCGTTTATGATCCGGACCCGTACTTTTTAAGAGCAGTATTTGAAATAATAATTTGACTCCAAGTCTGCACTGAAGAGACAAAAAACATGAAGCACCTAAAGTAAACTTTAAAAAAAGAAGCACTTTGTCCACTCGTCTGCATCGTGGACTAAATCCTGATTTGGCACCTTAATCTCTTATTATACCATGAAATGGCTCTGAGAGACCAACTCTGTTTTATATACAAACTGCACCAGTGTTTTGCCTTTTTTAAATCCTTGATGTGTTTCCCAGGAGGAGGAATCAATCGATCCACTTTTCTAATGCTATGTGTTTCATATTTGGATGTTTATAAGGCTAAAAAAACAAATAATAGTCGAACAATCACCCACCACTTTCTTTTTCGCTATATTGCACAATTTGAGCATAGTTTTTAAGCTTTTATCTAATAGAAGAAGAAAATGCACACGTGTTCTATTTGTCATGTTTTGTATTTCTTGCTGTAAAACCATTTGAACTGTTTCCACCTCTCCTCCGGTCCTCTTTTTGTAAAAAGCGAATCCCTCGACTCGTGACGTGCACTTCCCCGAGACGCGTTTCTGTAAATGTGAGCCGCGTCCTGTTGTCTCACCGCATCGTCTACAAACAACGGACATCTTCAAAAAAGATACTGAAACTGTTGCGCAATTTTAAAACGGGACGTTTCTTGGAAGAAGAAGAAAAAAAAGTGCTTTGTTTTTTCGCCGTGTGAAGAAACAGCGCGGCGTTCCCTCTGTGGCGGGAAGTCAACCAAATATCCATCCTCGCTCTCTCGTCACTGTCCTCTCGCTGCAGTCGACGGACGGGGACCCGTCCGCTCTTCGGAAACGGGGGAGCGACTCGGACGAAGCGTTGCAGATTAACCTATGTGCCTACATGGCTCGTCCACGAGTTGGAACATCGTTTTCACGCCCAAAGTCTCGACGGAAGACGGGAGAGAACGGGTTCAAAGCTCTGGGGGTCGCGTCCCGTGTGAGGCTCAAACGAAGTGGCCGAGCGCCGCTTCCTGCCGACGCCGGACGATGGAGACGCCGGCTGCGCGTCCTCTAACGGAGACCTCGGCGCTCCGAAATCGACGCCGGCATCCGTCTGCTCGGACCCAGCAGGAGAGCGCGATGTCGCAATGTGACGAGAGCTCGGCCACGAAAAATGACACAACTCAAAATGTAAAAAGTATACCTGTTTTTGTCTAGTACAGGGTTCGTACGGTCATGGAAAACCTGGAAAAGTCATGGAATTTTGAAATGTTCATTTCCAGGCCTGGAAAAGTCATGGAAAAAACTTAAATCATAAAAGTTTTGGAAAAGTCATGGAAATGTGTTATCACATCTTCATTCACGCCGAGTTTGAAATAATGAATATGTTTTTTAAAGAAAGACGCTCAAAATGTAAACCGTCGTACGCTCTCCATACGCAACATTTTCTAAATTGTTCATGTTTATAACGAGATTTCAGTTTAGTCGTGGAAATTTGGTGAAAAAGTCCTGGAAAAGTTATGGAAATCCATTGGTCAACATGTGTAAGAACCCTGCTAATACTGCATGCAATAACCAAGACAAACAACAGCTCATTTTGTACATACAATATTTTGGGGTTGGTATACTCGGTAAAGGAGAATCCTAATCTGGGATTAATGCGCGTGTCTTTTTAATAATACCAGCTGCAACCACGGACCTGTTTTCTGTATTTTGATTCGTGGACACGTCGTCGTCCTTTTGCTCGTAACGACGTCATCGCCACGCGTTGTGCCCCTTCTGTTGAATCCTGGAAGTGCACGTGCTAATCTGTGCACGTGCTCCAAAACCCGCTTGTTTTAGTCCTCAGGTTAAGTTTAGCCCCGCCCCCGGGTATCCAGCCCTCCGTCTTTTACAGTGTGCTCCGTCTTTCCTATAGTCACGTCTGTTTTGAATGGTTTTTATATGTTTCTATGGATGAAAACTGTCTTCACATCTCTCTCTCTCTCTCCGGACATCATGGATTGCTTGTGAACGAGACGGACTAGATCAATATGTACAATAGAGTAGTGTTTAAAAGACGTAGAATCAGTTGTAGAGCTCAGTCAGTAGCGCTCGCGTGGCTTTTTGGGTCTTTGGTTTAAAAAGTATAGAATCGCAACTCGATAGAAAAGACGTGTTCCTAACGTCCTGGGAAAAAAATGTGTTTAGTTTAGTCTCTAGTCCCAAAATAATCCGCTGAAATCCGCCTTTTAAAAAAATGTTCTGTCCAAAACGAGTAACTATCTACTAAACCCTCTTTCAGATATGAATCATGCATTTAAATATTATTTTCCCAGCGACGCGTCTGCTCCTTGAGTTGTGATCCGACCGTCGCGGTCCCGGCTAACGTTGTTAGCTCCGAGCTGCGAGTCGTGTCCCCGTTGTGCACATGTCTGTACCCGCCGCTCCGCTTCTGTAGGCCGCTAGTTTTCTCTCTCTAGACAGGTAGTTGGTGGAATGTATTCTTACAGCAATCAGAGATTCACATGTTGTCACTATAGAGCAGCAGCCAGCTTTAAATGGCACAAAAGATGAAAAAGAAACGTGTGAGAATTGTAATAAAACCGTTTGATGATTTTTTTCTTTACGGTACATTTTTCACCTAGTTTTTGGACGGTTTGTAGCCCATGTGTTGGCGTGCTTTGCTTTGACATGTTCCACTCTGCTCCTGTGCTACTCTCTACTCCTCTACAGCTCGCTGACCGATGCCGCCTGACTTCAGTCGGGTCACAAAGATCTAACTGCCCCTAATAAACATTGGAATGGAATATGAAAATCACTTATTCGAGGTTGTAGGCAAATATGGTTCATGATTCTTTGAAGCTCCTTGCGTGTGCGTGTGTGTGTGTGAGAGTAAGAGTGAGAGACACACTGTGTGTGGGCATTCGTATTATATATATATATATATTATAATTATATATTTATTATTTTGAGGTTCTAGCTATAACTAAACCATCAGTTTGTATGTATATCTATATATTATATAACATATAATATATATATATTTATATTATAATTATATATATTATATATTTTTTTGAGGTTCTAGCTATAACTAAACCATCAGTTTGTATGTATATATATATATATTATATAACATATATATTTATGTATATATATATATTATATATTTATTATTTTGAGGTTCTAGCTATAACTAAACCATCAGTGACGCAGTGTCATTTATTGACAACACGTATTTGTTGGTATTCTTATTTGTTGAACATAAACATGTAAATGATAATGACGTTAATTTTGCAGCAGATCTCCAATAACCGAATGATTTACAGATAGATTTGTCTGTGTTTGCATGAACATAAAATGTTTGTCTGCTGAGGCAAATGTGAAGGAGTGTGTGTGTGTGTGTGTGTGTGTGTGTGTGTGTGTGTGTGTGTGTGTGTGTGTGTGTGTGTGTGTGTGTGTGTGTGTGTGTGTGTGTGTGTGTGTGTGTGTGTGTGTGTGTGTGTGTGTGTGTGTGTGTGTGTGTGTGTGTGTGTGTGTCCTATTATGTTGACGGGCGTGAACATTATTGTGGCGTCTCTTTGGTTATGGAAATCCGATGACGACCTTAAAGGCTGGAGTTCATTCTGAATGTTGAGCACCATCCACCTCTAAGCGCTCGTCCTGAACGCCGCCACAAGGTAAGTGAAGTTACAGAGTTTTACATTTAATACTCTTAAAGTGTCCTTTTCTTCCTGTTTTACATGTAGGTCAATACATGTGTGCAATTCAAAAAGAAATGAGATGCTTTATTCCTGGTCTCGTGTGGTCTCATGCACCTGTCCATCCTGGAGAGGGATCCTCCTGTTGCTCTCCTGAAGGTTTCTTCTCTTTTTTTTTTCCTGTGAAAGGTTTTTTTTCTATTTTTTCGGAGTTTTTCCTGATCCGATGTGAGGTCAAAGGTCAGGGATGTCTATGTGTACAGATTGTAAAGCCCTCTGAGGCACATTTGTAACTTGTGATAATGGGCTATATAAAATAAACTGAATTAGTTGGTCTTGTATAGAACATTTAACTCGCCCCCCTGATGTATGTCTGTATGTTCTCCTTCAAGATGCCGTGGGGTCTCGTGCTAATCTCCTTGATTGGTAAGTAGCTCACTATATGTGTATGCATATCAGTTAATATTTAAATGATTGACACAGAAGGGTCCACAGAAATCTCAATTTACTGGAAATTGCTCAAAACTCCCAAATGAATCACACGTAATTGTGTCCCTCAGATGATGGATGAGCGTTCTGTGCTTATGCACTGATATTGTAGTGGCCATTTGTCTTTAGAAATCAAATAAAACTATAAATCTAATTGCCACTGACGCACCGTGTTTTTTATTTTTAGTTGACGCAGCCAAAAGAAAGTAAAGTCCATCTCCGCGCGTCATTATTCTGATCATTTATTTACTAAACAAACAAAAAGAACAAACAAAATGCTGACACTGGTAAAAGAACCATCGGCCACCCAGGTGCATGCTGGTCCTGAAGCTACCTTCATGTAACCAGTGTTACGCAATCAGTGAACCTGAAGCTAAATATATAAACAACAATCACAATAAACTAAACTAAAATTATCATAAGCAAAAAGCTCTTCTATCATATCAAAATATAGCCTAAATAAACTGAATAATCAATATTACTTTACAATAAAACTAAATACAAATGTCAAAATAAATATCTCCAACAGATATCATGCAGAACTTTGGTTCCCCTAATTCAGTTTGTCTGTTTTTTATATTTGATTTTAATTTTAATATATTTATATATATACTTTTTAATGTTATATTTGTTTCTTACTATTCTATTTGATTTGCCTCGATTCTCTGTAGAGCACTTTGTAAACTTTGTTTTTAAAACTTTGCTACAGAAATAAAGTTAGTATTATTATTATTATTTCCAGTAACTGGACGTGGAAAAACGAAATAAAATAAATATACAACCGTAAAACCGCTAGGACTTGATGCATCGTGGCACCAAAGTCTATTTCCTCTCAAGTCATGCAAAAAAATAAAGTACAAACATACTTTCCGTGTTTTCCTCCACAGCTCTCTGCAGCGCACACACTGTCCTGAAGGGGGCGACATCCCAGTCGTCAAGCTTCACTGCAGATGAAGGTATTGAAGCTGGTTTGGTACACGTCTCTGGCAGAGCCGTGGATGGGAACCACGCGACCTGTTCTCACACAGAAGAACAGATGAACTCCTGGTGGAGAGTCGACCTGCTGGGCGTCTACACATCACATCACGATCTATCAAGTTAAACTTAACGCTGCGAATATAACCGGTGCCCAGATTCACATCGGGAACTCTCGGAAGGACAACGGCGCCGCCAACGCCCTGTGAGTCCGACGCCTTCATGTGACTTCAAATGGCTTCGTTTCACATTTTCAACGAGGTTTCAGGCCCTCCGACTAGTTTTCACTTTGATTTTTAGATCTGCATCTCTCCGTCTTACCGGATGTTCATCTCTTTCTCTTTTCTAGGTGTAAGCACATCGGACTCTTCCCGTATGATGAGGATCAACAATTCGCTTGCGATACGAGTTTGTCAGGGTGCTACGTCACCGTGTCCTTCCCGGGAAAACACTTCCTCGCTCTGTGAAGTGGAGATCTACGGCACGATGAAAGGTCCGCCATGTTTATTTATATTATATTATATTTTATGATAAGACAAAAGACTGGAGACGTAACACCTCGAGGACGACAAGTCAGAGGATTGAGGAAGGGGGTGTGTGTGTGTGTGTGTCTCTGTCTGTGTGCCTCTATGTGTGTGTGTGTCTGTGTCTCTGTGTGTGTGTGTGTGCCTCTATGTGTGTGTCTATGTCTGTGTGCCTTTGTGTGTGTGTGTGTGTCTCTGTGTGTGTGTGTGCCTCTATGTGTGTGTCTATGTCTGTGTGCCTTTGTGTGTGTGTGTGTGTGTGTCTATGTCTGTGTGCCTCTATGTGTGTGTGTGTGTGTCTCTGTGTGTGTGTGTGTCTCTGTGTGTGTGTCTATGTCTGTGTGTGTGTGTGTCTGTGTGCCTCTATGTGTGTGTGTGTCTGTGTCTCTATGTCTGTGTGTGTCTCTGTGTCTCTATATGTGTGTGTGTGTCTCTGTGTGTGTGTGTGTCTCTGTGTGTGTGTGTGTGTCTCTGTCTGTGCCTCTGTCTGTGTCTGTGTGTGTGTCTATGTCTGTGTGCCTCTATGTGTGTGTGTGTGTGTGTGTGTGTGTCTCTATGTGTGTGTGTGTCTCTGTCCGTGCCTCTGTGTGTGTGTCTCTGTCTGTGTGTGTGTGTCCCTCTGTGTGTGTGTGTGTGTGTCTCCGTCTGTGCTTCTGTGTGTGTGTGTCTCTGTCTGTGTCTCTGCCTCCGTGTGTGTGCCTGTGTGTGTGTGTGTGTGTGCGCGCCTCTGTGTGTCTCTGTGTGTGCCTCTGTGTCTGTGCGTGTGTGTGCCTGTGTGTGTGTGCGCGCCTCTGTGTCTGTGTGTGTCTCTGGCTGTGTGTGTGTGTGTCTCTGTCTGTGTGTGCCTCTGTGTCTGTGCGTGTGTGTGTGTCTCTGGCTGTGTGTCTCTGTGTGTGTGTCTCTCTGGCTGTGTGTGTGTGCCTCTGTTTGTGTGTGAGCCTTTTTGAAATCAAAGAAACAAAATACATGGATGAGGGCAGATTTATATGAATCTGCGTTTTCAGACAAGGAAAAACAATAAGTCAGATGAATGAATCAGATGGTGGTGTCATGTTTGTAAACGCATAGTGATCGATGACCTGACGTAGGGATGTTCTGCTGCATCGTAAATGATGGAGGTTAGTCTTTCCACTGAAATATACTCTGCCGTTACATTTCTCCAGTGTGTGATAATTGTGTTTATTCTGTGGTTTCAGGTTTATTGTTTAGGTCCACAGTGAGCAGCACCTTTACTGGCTTCTCCCCTTTGAGGTTGAATGTGGAACAATAACCAGCAAAAAACCATCACGCTCTAGTGTAAAACTACTCCAAGCTTTATGTAAAGGCCAATTAAGGCTAATTGGGGGAAAGGCTCTCGTTTTATTTTCCTCCAGTGATGTCCACAGGGCCCACAGCTTGATGCATGATGTATCTTGATGTATGTGTCTCTATAAGACAATAACAACAAATCATTTGGAAGTGTTTCTGCAAGTGACGGCCGGCCGTGGTTCACAAATTCCATCACGTGGGCTGAATTCGGCATGTTCGCTTCCTGGGAAACCTTCTCCCCTTGTTCTCTGTTGTTCACCATTTTGTTTTATGTTCTGACATTTTAAAAAAAGATGATTTTTTTGCTTAACCCTCCTATGACCTTTGGGGTCAATTTGACCCCATTAAAAGTTTTACGTCTCTAAAAAAATGATTGACATCATTAATTTTGATTCATATTTCATGACTTTTCCTAATTTATTGGGGACAACTGGGAAAACATAAAATTCACATGATATGTTTTCACTGTCCTGAACACAACTCGTACGCATCGGTGTTCTTTGGGGTCAATTTGACCCCAGGCTGTTTTTCACTGTGTAAAACATATAAGAAATATCAACTTTTTTATTTATTTAAAGGGATATTTAGGTATCAACAAAGAATCATAAAGTACCTCACACTTAAACTTGGGAAACAATATTAATCCTAATAATTTTCTGGATCGTTTTCATTGCTGGGGTCAAATTGACCCCGAGGGTAGAAGATGTTGGTACATTTGAAGGTAACAGGAGGGTTAAATAAGAGTTGACGGGCTCGCTGAGGGCGTCTTTGTCATGAGGATGTCACCGGAGGAATGCAGACGTGTTTGTTCACTTGTTTAGTTTCCCTTCACTCTTCTAGCATCGCCCTTTACGTTGATCGCGGAGAACAAGACGTGGGAAGCTGCGCTGAACTACTGCCGGGGCCAACACATGCACCTGGCTTCCATTGTCAACGAGGAGGACCAGGCCTGGGCCGAGTTGAAGGCCGTCAACGCCACCTCTCCCTTCGTGTGGCTGGGCCTTCGATACACCTGCACCCTCGAGTTCTGGTTCTGGGTCGAGGATCTTCGCGTAGATTTCACTCGCTGGGATACGAACAATAAGATGGACGATTGTGACATGAGTGGTGCCATGGAGAACCAAGAGAACCATTTGTGGTCCAGCCAACCGGCCACCAGTACATTTAATTTCATATGCACAATATAATCGAGCTTTTCTCGGCGTCACTAGTGGCAAATGTGACAAGTTCTGCTCTAATATGCGGCACAGGTGATGGTTTCAGGCCCAGTGCAGTGCCACTTTGCCCTGAAGCCTCATGGCTTACAACAAAACCTATATTACCTGTTTTTTAGTAGCTGTAACAGTTTATTTAAAGCCACTCACGAGATGTAACTTTAATTGTATGCTGATTTTGGTAGTCCCTGTGGAAAAGGTGCAAGTGTTTCTTAGCAACAGTCTCGTGCCTCCATCCCCTCCAGCAGCGTGGTGTAGGTGTTGTATTGCAAATGTTTGCTATATATATATATATACAGTCGAGTAATGTATCCTTATTCTCCAATTTATTAGACTAATATATTGATTATATGATAGCCAAATGTTTTTGAGGTCCATAGACTTCTGTTTAAAAAATATGCAAATAATTTTTTTTTGGAAATGTATGTCGAATTTAGTTTATTTTGCATAGCCAACAATCACCCATTTGCCTCAGAGGGCTTTACAATCTGTACACATACATCATCTTTGACCTTTGACCTCATCAGATCAGGAACAACTCCCAAAAAAACTTCAGGGTAAAAAAGGTAAGAACCCTTCAGGGGAACAACAGGAGGATCCCTCTCCAGGATATATATATATATATATATAATGTGTGTGTATCAGGGACGTGCGGTCAGGGGAGGCAGGTGAGGCAGAGCAAGTAAAACAAGTAAAAAATAAATAAATAATGCTAACATCGAATTTATATTAATATTTGTCCACCGATCTTTATGTATGACTTATTTTGAACATTTTCCAGTCAAAATCGCTGATTTTGCCTATTTCCTGTTCAAATACAGGATGAAACGAGAGTTGAGGCAACGAGTAGAGCCGAGCCTCTTATTGCGCAATCCATCACAAGCTGGGTTGATGCAATTGGCCCGTGCGGGTTGCCGTATCTCGGCATGTCGCCAATATAATGCTTGTAGATATGTTTATTTGCACTGATTTTCCACAGTCTGGCTAAGGTCTTTAACCATTACAGTTTAATGTTCGTAAGTGACATATTTAGTTTTGCTGATGGGAAATAAAACCGCAGTGAAAAGGCGCAGGGTGAGGTGGTAGTACTCTGTCGCCCTGCAGGGGGCGCTAGTGAGCCAACGGGTACTTGTTGCTGCTTCTTCTACGCTGAGGCGCCAGGCGAGTCAAGTCCGTTTGTTTTTGTATTTTGCTACGTCAGACCGCCAAAATGGAAGAGGATTATTATATATCTGAGCTTAAAAATGTCTCAAAAGTGGACGTGATTAATACAGGTAGACCAACGCCGGAGCTAAACGGTGTGCTTCAAACTTGTTCTTACCTTTACGTATCTGTAATATGTACCGTGTGCGTGTGTGTTTTGTGAAGACTGCTGATGAGACATGAAATAACCAGTAGCCAATTGAATAAGCCCCTTTTGGGCTTATATATTTGTAAATCTGACACTAAAGGAGTCAGTGCCTCACCAACCATGAACTTCACCGCACGTCACTGATATGTATATATATATGTGTATATATGTATGTGTGTATGTATATATATATATATTAGGGCTGTCAATCGATTAAAAAGAATTAACTAATTAATCGCACATTTTGAAATTCATTAATCGCGATTAAAAGTTTTGTTCTTCTTCTTTTTAAAGACAAAACTTCACACAGAGCTGTGTTTTCAAAGAGGCTCCTACCTATAAAGTGCCAGCAAGGTATTTAATATTATGGATGATAAATTGTTTCTTCAGTGAAACATCCAGATAAGTAAAAAAAAGAAGTATATTTGAGACCCCATTGGTCCTGTCATCTTTAACATTGAACAGCAGAACCAGTGGCCTTGGTAAACTGACAAATATGTCCTGTTCACCCTCTGGAGGCTGGGCTCATTTTCTCCATTTTACAAAAAAATGTAAATTCACCTTTTAAAGTCTTTTGCATATGACACATACCCACGTGTTATCCATCAAACATTCCAGAACAATCTCAGCTCTCTATAATGAGGTTCAGTTGTCCTCGCGCCGTGTCCTCTGGTTCTCTGACTGACAGGCTGCTAATGAGCCTCACCTGTGAGGTGGGGAGGTCCTTTGTGATTTACTGATTGTTCATTGGTTGGTTTTTTTGCAAAATGTTGACAGACAAACGGATTGACCAATCACGTTGAAGGTTTCGTGTGACGAGTTCTTTCCGCGCCGCGTCACCCGACAAGTCGCCCCTCCGTTCCTCTGTGTCTCAGAGGGGGAGACGGGAGGAAGGAGGAGCAGGAGGAAACCCGACTGATTCATCCACGAGTTTAAACTGATTTCTGCTCCTTATTTTCGCGGAGAAATAATTGTTTTAAAAACGGAAACAGTGTTAAACCGCACTGCGACACTCAGAGAAGTGTAAAAACTTCAAGGCACACCGGAAGTAAACAAAGTTGCGTTAATTGCGTTAAAATATTTTAGTGCGTTATCGCGGCCAAATTAATCGCATAGATTAACGCGTTAACGCTGACAGCCCTAATATATATATGTGTATGTATATATATATATATATATATAAAGAGTTGTGATGCTCGATAATGTGTGATTGTTTCATTCAGTCACACTTTGGAGGATTTCACTTATTAGTGATTGTAGGAAAGCTTTACACTATTTTCAGAAACAGTGACAATGAAAATATTAAACCACGTTTATGCCAAAAAAGTAGCCGGACACTGCAGGGAATCGAACCCCATCCCAGTAAACCAGGAGTTCCATTACCAGTGCCTTTGTTCTTTTGGAGGCTTGTGGGTTATATTAATTTCTAGTTCACTAGGATAAAATTAAAATAAATAAATGAATAAATAAATATAATTAAAATAAGTAAAATAAATAAATGAATATCCATCCATCCATTCTCATCCGCTTATTCCGGGGTCGGGTCGCGGGGGCAGCAGACCCAGCAGGTTGGCCCAGACTTCGCCTTTCGGCTCAGCTCTCTCTTCACCAAGACGGACCGGTACAGCGCCTGTTTTTCTGCTGCAGCTGCACCGATCCGCCTGTCGATCTCCCGCTCCATCTTACCCTCACTCGTGAACAAGACCCCGAGATACTTGAACTCCTTCGCTTGGGGCAGGCACTCTGTCCCCACCTGGAGGGAGCAATCCACCGGTTTCCGGCAGAGCACCATGGCCTCAGATTTGGCGGTGCTGACTCTCATCCCTGCCGCTTCACACTCGCCCCAGTGAGTGCCGGAGGTCATGGTCTGAGGATGCTAACAGGACCACATCATCTGCAAACAGAAGAGAGGCGATCCCAAGACCCCCAAACCTGACCTGCTCCACCCCCAGGCTGCGCCTAGATATCCTGTCCATGAAAATCACAAACAGGACCGGTGATAAAGGGCAGCCCTGGCGGAGACCAACACCCACCGGGAACGTGTCTGACTTACTGCCGAGGATGCGAACACAGCTCCTACTGCAGGGTACAGAGACCGGATAGCCCGTAGCAACGGGTCCGGACCCCCATACCCCCGCAGCACCCCCCACAACAATTCCCGAGGGACCCGATCGAAAGCTTTCCCAGGACCCCTCGAGGACCCTTGCGAGGGTGAAGAGCTGGTCCACAGTTCCACGACCGGGACGGAATCCGCACTGCTGGTCTTGAATCTGAGGTTCGACCAGCGGTCAAAGCCTCCTTTCCAGCACCCTGGCATAAACTTTCCCCGGGAGGCTGAGAAGTGTGATCCCACGATAGTTCAAGCACACTCTCCGGTCCCCCTTTTTGAAAATGGGAACCACCACCCCGGTCTGCCAGTTCAAGGGCACTGTTCCTGACCCCCACGTGACATTGAAGAGGCGTGTCAGCCAAGACAGCCCAACAATGTCCAGCGCCTTCAGCATCTCAGGGCGGATCTCATCCACCCCCGGCGCCTTGCCACCAAGGATCTTTTTAACAACCTTAGCGACTGTTGGAGTAGAAAATGTGTCAACAGCTGTCTCTCCCATCTGTCTATGGGGGATAATCTAATCCTGTGTGGGGTCATGTGAAAAGGTCACAAACCGATGACTTGATGGTGATGGACCAACTGGAAAGGGCACTCAAATGTTGGGGGGTTGCAGAATAAACAGAGTCGTCAGGGATCTCCAATTCCTTTTAGTGGCAACAGATGGTCTCTGGAATGTGTACGTCTCGGCGAGATGTATAAAGAAGAGGAGAATCAACCAAGAAGGCAGCATTAAGTCAGAGACTTCTCATTCGGAGGGTTCAGACTTTGCTCCACTCAGCTGGGTGTTTCCATGACTTGTTTGATGTGATTACTTATTTGTTCCATGACTTATTTGTCTAGTTCAGGGGTGGCCAACCCGCGGCTCGCGAGCCTCATGCGGCTCTTTGCCTGGTGTCATGCGGCTCTTACGTTCATATCTAAGTTTGTGTTTTTTTGTATGTGCGTGTTTGCTTCGCTTGAGTTCAATACGGTATTTTTCGTCAAACGCGCATGCGTGAGATGAAAAAAACGCAAAGTTTCCCAGTAGGGCACGGGTCTCAAACTCGTGGGCCAAACGCAAAAAGACCACATCCGAATGTCGAGCGGGCCGTTCTACGGTGGGTTACGCGAATGAAAGTGTCCGAAAATCAAACACTGCACTTACGCCATGAACGCCGCATTATGGGCAGCTGGATGTCCCGCACTATGGCTAAAGTAGTTTACGGTGACGCTTTCTCCAGCCATTCAGCGGACACGGTGTAAGAGCAGCGTTATGGAGAACCGCATCCGAATGTCGAACACTCTTCGGCTAAAGTGGTTTATTGGTGGGCGTTTGATTACTCCAGCCCCCCATAATGCGGCATTCATGGCGCAAGTGCACCGTTCGATTTTCGGACACCTGTTCTGATTGACACCATGTGAAGGAATTGCTCGAGTGGCAACAACGGAATTAAGCCAGATTTGAAGAGGATTGTTCAAGGCAAGGAATCCCATAAGTCCCACTAAGCAACATGCATAGTAAA
The DNA here is from genome assembly GCF_029220125.1 of Pseudoliparis swirei. Lineage (NCBI taxonomy): Eukaryota > Metazoa > Chordata > Actinopteri > Perciformes > Liparidae > Pseudoliparis > Pseudoliparis swirei. Next base: position 22,149,172 of record NC_079409.1, on the reverse strand, counting down.
AGAAAACGCCATTGTAAATTATTCTATTTTGTTTGTGGACTTGGTTGAACTGAGATAATGTGTGTTTGTGTGTGTGTGTGTGAGACAGTGTACACAATGTTCATTGTTGAACATGACAGACCTGTTGTCTTAGTACTGTAGGAGTCCATTTCTGTCATTATCATGTTGGTGTGTGACATTTACAACAAATCTGGCTGATCAGAGGTGTGTGTGTGCGCGCGCACATATGTGTATGATGTGGCTCTTTGCGGTGACACAGTAAAAAATGTGGCTCTTAGTCTCTGACTGGTTGGCCACCCCTGGTCTAGTTGAATCACTTGTCCACTTGTTTGTACCTGGCTCACATTCTGATCATTTGTGAACTTGTTACTATATAATAAAGTGTGATAAGACCACCGTGCTTAGAATACTTTTGATTTCTCACAAGGCATCGGAACATTTATTCCACCACAAATTGGCGACGAGGATTTGGATGGACGCGCAGCGCTGGACTCGACGGACGGTCAGAAGGCCATAAGATAGATGATTCCTCCCGAGGGTGAGAAGCTGCCGTTCTGGAGACCAGGACTGCCGATCCAACCCAGTTGAAGTAACAATGAAAACACGCGTGAGAGATTAAGATTATTTTGAGATCAATCAAGTGATGAAAATGTATATTGGAAATTTTATAAAGAAAAATCTCACAATCAGGTGCTGTTAAAAGACGTGTTTTGAAAACTGTTGGTTCTCTAGTGGGTTGTATGCACCAGTTTGGCACACTTCTCAGGGAAAACAGTTAGCAGTTTTTAGAGATAGCAGCGGTCGCTTGCTTGCTTTAGTCATCCATGTGTATTGGTTAAAATTTTGTATAGAAAATTTATTGACGCACACTGCGACGTAATACACGAATGATTAGAGATGGGTAGTGCTCAGAGTAAGAGTGAGACCGTTGAGAGCCATGTGGTCCCCATCCTTCCGCCTCTGTGTAAGTTTATGTCTGATCGATATCCTGGAAGCTTGGATCAAATGCAAAAGTGGATAGAGGTTGGTTTTCCATCAAACGGAAGTTTGAGTGAAAATCAATTAAAACAGTTGGAGGTATCACTGGGGGAAATGGAGAGGAACGCAACAGCTCAGCATGCAGCCTTATCAAAGAAAAGCAGAAGAAGAATGTAAAGTTTGAGGCTGACTGGGAAGCATTTAATAAGTGGACATTTGAGTCTGAGAGAAGGGAGAGAAGAGATTGAAAGCATTCAATGCACTGAAAAACATCGATCCTGTAAAGGATGCTAACATACTTTCCACTATTCACCAAAATACTGTGTACCCTTGTCTTTCTGAGGTACTGAGGAAATCATTGGATCCAGAACTGGACTCCCCCCCTGCTCCTCCAGCCTACGTGCAGCAGCCCTCCCAGTCAAATGCAGCACACGTGTCAGCAGACATGGAAAGAGGACAGCAGCCAGACTCAAGCACCGAGACGACCTCCTCACCGGCCGTGACCCGCCTACAGTCTCAACAAAGGGGGGCCGTGTTGCAGGAAGAGAGGGAGGCTACAGCTCTCATGCCAATGATAGAAGTGGCGGGAGCAGAAGGCCCGATGCTGGTTTTCAGACCCTGGTCAGATGCAGATATAAGTGAATGAGTATGGATGTGAATGAGTGTTGGTGGTGGTCGGAGGGGCCGTAGGCGCTGATTGGCTGCCACGCTTCCGTCAGTCTGCCCCAGGGCAGCTGTGGCTACTGATGTAGCTTACCACCACCGGGATGACTGTGTGTGTGACTACTGGACTCTGTAAAGCGACTTCGGGATGTCGGCATGCCTTGAGAAGCGCTATATAAAATAAATGATTATTATTATTATTATTATTATGTCTGCAATCCTAAAAGCAATCTCACGAGATGGGAGACTGATCTTAGGCAATTTGTCAGAGAATATCGTCCCACTATGTCAGAGTTACGGCGTTTGATGGCCAAGGTGCTGACAAATGATTATCACAAAATTCAGCATGTTTTCAACAATGCAAGAATGACTTTCCGCCTGAGTGAGCCACTCTACGAGGATGCCAAAAATGTGAACTTTCGAGATGCGGTTGATGTCCTCATTAACACCGTAAAAGAACAGTTCCCTTTGAGACTAAACTTGTCCTATATTACCTCTTTGTCACAAGGGCCACAAGAGACTTGCAGTTCCTTCCTGGCACGTCTGACAGGAGCCTTTGACACTCATAGTGGCCTCAACCGACCCAATCCAATGGGAGCACAGCCCCTGACACCATATGAGGTCCATCTGAAAGAACATTTTCTGAGCAGAATGAGACCAGAACTCGTACACATGGTAAGAAATGCATGTGTAACTTGGAAAACATGCCCACTTGCTGACATCCTTCAGCACGCAGAACATGCAGAAGACGGGGCACTAAGAAGAGATGATCAGAAGAAAGAGGGCAGACAAAGGAAACTGGAAGAAGCACAGCTGGCAATGTTTAACACCCGAGCAGAGCCAGCCCAGGAAACCGCCCGTGGCAGATTTGGGGGAGGAAGGGGCCAGACAAGAGGTCATACCAGAGGTCAGGGAAGACAAAGAGGTGGGGGCAAGCGCAGAAGTAGAAATAACGACCCAGACGTCTGCCATTGCTGCGGGAAGCGTGGGCACTGGCAAGCTGATTGTCCGGAGAAACAAACAGGATCTGCATTCCGCACGTCTGACTGAGGGGAGGGGAGGGAGGGGCGGACCCCAGAGATGGACAGCCTCTCCACAGGAAAGCAGGTAGCACACAACACTTCACATGCACAAAATTTCACAATGTATGCCAACAACCCAGGCTTTAAGAAATTCCCACGATTAACATTGATGATTTCTAACCACCCTGTAACATTATGAACTATAATCCAAATCCACTTCTGTATGCATACGAGTGGGAGCTAATGTTAGACCATGGAGCTCCGAAAACCCATGATCTTATTTCATTTGCACGCACACACAGTACTGCAGCAGGAAATTATATGCAGCCATTACATTGTACATCCCATGTGAGCGTAGGGCCAGATAGAATATACGAGGAAGCATGGTATGATCAACAGGTAGAAACAGAGAGTTTAGACCTGAAGCATGTTTACTGGTCAGAGGAGGCTGCTGCTGTGTCTGTGTCTCTCTCTCCATCCCAGGGGAAACTTCCTTGGAACCACTCCTCATGTATCATTGGCTAAACCGTCACACTGGAAATGGCAGGATCTGGGTCCGTGGCTACAACAACGTATCAACCTCTTGGACTTTAGACCGGCTGCAGAAGATTCGAGGATCGAATTTAGCGCGATTGGTGATGTATTTCGTATTGCATTGACCGACACAGTACATGTACGGAGAACGTTAGAGCTCACAGAAGAACACATTGAACATACAAGCTTGTATCCACTTATTATGACAACAGGTCAAATTCCTGAGTTGTCAAAAGTGCCACCTTCACTGTGGGCTGCACACAAATACGATGTGGGGCTCATAAAAGGCGCAGCACCATTGGTAGTGAGTCCTAAGTCAGATTATAGGCCATGCCTAAAACAGTATCCACTTAAAAAAAGAAGCCATCGATGGTATAAGACCAGTATTTGAATCCCTTTTAAAAGTAGGTGTCATTATTCCTTGTCAAGATTCCCCGGGGTGCGCACACCAATTTTCCCAGTAAAGAAGATTCGCGACAAAGATCAGCCGACGGAATGGAGATTTGTGCAAGATTTACAAGCAGTGAATGCGGCAACCTATCAACGAGCACCAGAAGTGGCAAATCCACACACAATTTTGTCACTGGTGCCACCTGGTGCCACGCATTTTTCGGTTATTGACTTGGCTAATGCATTTTTCTCTGTCCCGGTTCACCCAGAAAGTCAACACTGGTTTGGCTTCTCGTTTAATGGACGTGGATACACCTGGACCAGATGTCCTATGGGGTATCATGAAAGCCCAGGCGTGTTCCACAGAGCGCTAAGCGAAAATCTTCAAAATTTGCAACTCCCCGCGGGGTCGGCCCTTTTGAATTATGTTGATGACATGATGATTTGCAGCACATCAGAAGAAGCTTGTAAAATTGATACAGTAGCGCTACTTAAACATTTGGCAGATAATGGACACAAAGCCAGTCTGCAGAAGCTTCAATTTGCACTAAAAAAGGTAACTTATCTGGGACATGTGATCACAGAGGAGGGCAAATCCCTCTCTCCCAAACGCATTGCAGCAATTCAATCGTTACCAAAACCAAACACTAAGAAACAAATGATGAGTTTTTTGGGAACAACTTCTTATTGCAGACAGTGGATTCCAAATTACTCAGAAAGAGAGGCATCCCTCTCATCCATGGTCCATGGTAGAAACCTTAGTGCACGTGACAAACTGACTTGGACTGAGGAAGCCGAGAAGGCATTTGAGGATTTAAAGACTTCCTTATCGCAGGCCCCGACTTTGGGCTTGCCAAGACCTGACTTACCTTATACTCAATTCATAGACCAAAAAGACTGTTATATGACATCTGTTTTGTGTCAGCCGCATGGAGGAAAACTCAGGCCTGTGGCCTATTTCTCCTCAAAACTTGACCCTGTCGCTGCAGGTCTCCCTCTTTGTTTGCGAGCAGTAGCAGCAGCTGAAAAAGCTATCCTAGCCTCACGTGACATTGTGGGCTATTCTGATGTCACACTTATGGTCCCGCATGCAGTTTCCCACATCTTACATGCTCAGAAGACTTCTCACCTCTCTGCTCAGAGATGGCTCAGATATCACACAACATTGTTGGAATTACCTAACATTACGGTGAAACGTTGCAACGTCCTTAACCCTGCTACACTTCTTCCAGCTGCAGAGGATGGAGAGCCTCATGACTGCGTCGAAGTCTTGCAACATACATGTACGCCGAGACCTGATCTGACGGACACACCACTTTCCAACGCTGATCTTGAGCTATTTGTAGACGGCTCTGCTTCTCGCTCACCCACAACAGGCAGTGGGCAGGTTGGATTTTCTGTAGTGTCATCACACAAGACACTGGTTTGTGGAAAGCTTCCTTCACACCTCTCAGCACAAGCAGCAGAGTTGATTGCACTCACAGAAGCTTGTAAGTTGGCTGAAGGTAAAACGGTTAACATCTACACCGATTCACGTTATGCTTTTGGAGTGGTACATGATTTTGGATCCCTGTGGAGACATCGGGGGTTTTTAACATCAGCAGGCAAACCTATTGCACACCACACCCTTGTTGCAGCTCTTCTGGATGCGATTTTGTTACCCAAAGCTGTTTCAGTGATTAAGTGTGAAGCTCACACCTCTTCTTTTGACCCTGTGTCCGTAGGAAACAGAGCAGCAGATCTGACAGCGAAAGCGGCAGCATCATCGGGCGCCCCTTTTCCCACGACTCAACTGCTCTCCACGCAGACTGATTCCAGTCCTTATGCCGATCTTCCCACACTTCAATCTCTCGCCAGTGCCCAGGAGCGCTCCCTGTGGAAACGCTCTGGTGCCACCCTAAAGGGCGGAGTTTGGACAGGGCCAGACAGCAAACCTTGTTTGCCACGCGATCTCTTCCACAGTTATGCTAAATTGTCTCACGGAAAAGACCACGTGGGCAAAGGAGGGATGTGCAGTGCGTTAAATGCAAGTTGGTACACCAGAGGGTTTTCAACCTTTGCGGCAGATTTTTGCAGGAAATGTGTCATCTGTGCAGCAAATAATGCCTCTGGGGCAATAAAAATACCACAGCAAGGTCACCCTCCTGCATACACAACCTTTGAACATTTAATGATGGATTTTATTGAGTTAACTCCATCGGAGGGAAAGAAATACTGTCTTGTGATAGTATGCATGTTCAGCAAGTGGGTTGAAGTTTTCCCCACATCAAAACAAGACGCAGGGACAGTGGCAAAGATCCTACTGAGAGAGATCATTCCCCGGTGGGGAATACCTCAAGTCATCAGTAGTGACAATGGTCCTGGATTTGCTAACCAGGCCCTGCAGGAAATCTCACAGTATTTAGGTTTTAACATCAGACATCATTGTTCTTATCATCCTCAGTCAGCTGGTGCGGTTGAACGAGAAAATGGTACCATTAAATCTAAACTGGCGAAGTGTTGTGAAGAGACAGGCCTATCTTGGGTGAAAGCACTTCCGCTGGTGCTTTTTCACATGCGCATGCGAATCAGGAACAAACATGGCCTCAGCCCTTTTGAGATAGTGCTCGGGAGACCCCCTTGCACTGGACTGGGTCCAGTAAAACACGCTTTGACAACTGATCATAATGAAGACAGCATGCTAAGATATTGTGCTAATCTCTCATCCTCACTCTCAGCACTTCACACACAGGTGAAAGCTGCACTTCCCTCACCAGCCACTGCGATCCAGCATCACCTGAAACCAGGAGACTGGGTGCTCATCAAGGATCACAGGAGAAAGCATTGGAAGCAGAGACGCTACACAGGTCCCTTCCAAGTACTCCTGACCACAGAGACGGCGGTGAAAGTGGAAGGAAAAGCAACGTGGGTCCACGCTAGCCACTGCAAACGCATCCCAAACCCAGAAGGAGAAGGAGCAGCTGCTACGGGTCCGGACTAAAGGGGAAGGGTGAGAAAAGCGAGCGCCTTCCTCCATCAAGTAGTGTGCCAAGCTACCGACAAGCGCACCTTTAGCAGTGACGTAACCAAGCACCTCACTCATTTTATGTGGCTGGGAAGAGAGAGGAGGGGAGCAAGCCCATAGTTTCTCAAACCGCAAAGCTGTCATATATAAATCAGTGTGGTAGGAGGCGAAATCATGTGCGAAGGTGTAGCCACCCAAGAAGCAGCAGCGATGGAAGAAAGATCTCCAGCATCAAGACCCGCCTTTAAGAAGCATGGGTGCAGCCAGAGCAAAAGCATGCACTCACTACTCTTTCTAACCACAATAGCAATTATCTTGTTCCTTATCTATAAATTGCAATCACATAACATAGACGGCAAAGATACTAGCCCTTTCCATCTCTCCAGGAAGTGGCAGGAATGGAGAATAGTTTTCCACTGCCCAGCTGAACAATGTGATGCGAACAATTGTTCACTCTCCTCGATAGAGAATGATACTTGGGTTAATGTAGAGAATCAACTTCGCCGAATAATATGTGATGGGAGGGTACAGAGAGACAGAGTCTGTACTGTATGGATGCATGAAGAGTATGATTCCATAGTGTTTCCGTTGTGGTGCAGTAAACCAAGGTCGTGTCAGGAGGAACCGGCCTACAGGGGCACGAGTGACTGGAGGGAGTTGTGTGAAGGGGCTAACCAGCAGGTCAGTAAAGCACAGCCAAATACAGCACCAGTTGAACACCTGTACGATACAATTAAACCACAACCCTTGATTTCAGTCAAGCCGACCCCGCTTCCCGACCAGGGAACATGGAGGCCAGGGACAATCACCTTCAAATGTCCAAGAGAGGAATGTGTAGATGGAAGTTGCACAGTATACATACTACAGCTCAAAAGGCCATTTGCAGGTTACTGGTCAGCCCTGAGTACAAAACACGTTAGGACTCAGTGTGAGACGAAGGACACATGTTCAGTTAAGTTAAGTGCTGAATACGATGATACTTGGGAAATACCATACTGGTGCCGTCAACCTACCAACTGCGTCACAAAACCAGCCAGCTACACCCGAATCGATTGGAGATATGCTTGCGAAATAGGTTTAGAGTTGAAGAAACTTCCAACACGCACACCACCTCAGGAACATGGCAACGTAGCACTAACTATCATGACAGAGTTTGCTGGTGAAAGTAATGTCTCTAATTGTTGGATATGTCAGCATATGCCCATTTCATCCAGGTCTCCTATGCTGATTCCAGTTCCCTTCACGGAAGCCGACTGGAGCGTTATGGGATGGCCTGATATAGCTCGTCAATTCGTGAGCAATGATGAACACTGTTACACTCCGACAATAGACACTTCCACCAACACAGAGAACATTGTTAGAAATAATGGTGAAAAAGGAAAAGTTATACAATTTGCAGTGAAAACATTTAATGATAAAAATAGAACTGAAGGTACTAATCAAGTAGCATTGTTTAGACTAAGCTATTACAAAAGATACGTCCAACAAGGGCTAAGATATCAAATGCAAATGACTCTTGCTGAAACTAATTGCACAGTAGGAAGTAAGGAGATAAGTTCAATGTGTACTCTTCAGCCAAACACAGCATCTATTCGATTAGAAATAGGTGTACAGAGCATACCTTGGGCTAATACACTAAAAGTCACACATATGTCTTGGACAAGACATAATTGTACTCAACCTCTAATTCCGATTAGACCTAGGAATAGAAATTGCACTAACCTACAACCACCCATTCCAGTACATCCCCTGACCAAGGTCAGCCGCTGCATTAATTTCTATGCATTTGGGGGCTATTTCTTGGGAGCAAGTGACTGCACTAACGATTCGGTTAGATACGTTAGTGAAAATAAAGAGTTGTCATTACCTGAACAAGCTTATCTAGTGTGTGGAAACATCGCCTATAGCTGTGTCCCAGTAATAGGAGACGCCTATCTTATACCTTTGATTAGACGAGCTGACTCCAAGGAACTCGCTCCATCTCACGTACGTCAGAAACGAGCAATTTCCTTAGGTTCAAGGATATTAAGCGTGATATTACCAGCATATGGCACCTATAGGAGTCAAGAGGAAATTGCAACACTCTCAACAATATTAGAGAGGCACATGAACAAAACGTCAATAGCGCTCACTGCCATGCAAAAAGAAATAGATGAGATCAAACACATGGCACTCCAAAATAGAATGGCTCTATATAGATCTTGTTCTGGCCGCACAGGGAGGAGTATGTAAAGTCATTAATACTGAATGTTGCACTTACATTTCAGATGCAAGTTCTGCGGTTCATGATGTGATAACAGACACGGAACAAGGAATTGAGGAGTTGCATAAAGACCATGGCTGGAATCCTTTTGGAGGGATGCAGGCATGGTTAGGATCATGGGGAGCTTCTCTTCTCAAGGGATTGGTATGGATGATAGCAGTCATCATTCTTGTTATAATTACTATCACAGTAATCACAACCGCTTCTAAGATTTGTGTCCGGAAGATAGTTACAACTCACGCGTCAGGTCAGCACATGACCACACCGGTAGAACTCCCAGTCCGGAAAAGGGTTCCACAGTATCTTGACAGCTCTGATAGTGATAATGAGTTGGAGGACAGTGTTTAAGCAAGCAATGTGTTACACAGTAGATTTAGCAAACTATAATCAATTTTGTATGTACTTCCTTGAGGTTGATGATGTGATGTTTTGAAATCTTTGTGAATCTACACCACGGATGTATGCTCGAAGAATGTTTAACATTTTGGTACTATTTTTCAGTTGTTAAATTGTCAAAAATGACAAAAAGAGAGGATTGTTGGAGTAGAAAATGTGTCAACAGCTGTCTCTCCCATCTGTCTATGGGGGATAATCTAATCCTGTGTGGGGTCATGTGAAAAGGTCACAAACCGATAACTTGATGGTGATGGACCAACTGGAAAGGGCACTCAAATGTTGGGGGGTTGCAGAATAAACAGAGTCGTCAGGGATCTCCAATTCCTTTTAGTGGCAACAGATGGTCTCTGGAATGTGTACGTCTCGGCGATGTGTATAAGAAGAGGAGAATCAACCAAGAAGGCAGCATTAAGTCAGAGACTTCTCATTCGGAGGGTTCAGACTTTGCTCCACTCAGCTGGGTGTTTCCATGACTTGTTTGATGTGATTACTTATTTGTTCCATGACTTATTTGTCTAGTTGAATCACTTGTCCACTTGTTTGTACCTGGCTCACATTCTGATCATTTGTGAACTTGTTACTATATAATAAAGTGTGATAAGACCACCGTGCTTAGAATACTTTTGATTTCTCACAAGGCATCGGAACATTTATTCCACCACAGCGACCTCTGCCAGGGATATTGGTGCGACCCCCCCCCCCAGTCTACAGGCACTGCCCCCTCTAGAGGGGACATGTTGGCCGGATTTAGGAGTTCCTCAAAGTGTTCTTTCCACCGTCCGACGATGTCCCCCGTCCGGGTCAGCAGCTCTCCCCCCCCCCCCCCCCCCACGCTGAGAACAGCCTGGGGTAGACCCTGCTTTCCCTTCCTGAGCCATCGGACGGTTTCCCAGAACCTCTTTGAGGCCGACCGAAAGTCCTTCTCCATGGCCTCCCCGAACTCCTCCCATGCCCGAGTTTTTGCTTCCGCGACCACCGCAGCTGCAGCCCTTCTGGCCTGCCGGTACCTGTCAGCAGGAGACACCCGGGCCAGCCAGGCCCGGTAGGCCTCCATCTTCAGTTTGACGGCTTCCCTGACCCCCGGTGTCCACCACCGGGTTCTTGGGTTGCCGCCACGACAGGCACCGATGACATTCCGACCACAGCTCCTGTCAGCCGCTTCCACAATAGAGGCTTTGAACATGGTCCACTCGGATTGCATGTCCCCAACCTCCCTCTGGATGTGTGAGAAGTTCATCCGGAGGTGGGAGTTGAAGACCTCCCGGACAGGGTCCTCAACCAGACATTCCCAGTTCACCCGCACTACACATTTGGGCTTGCCAGGTCTCTCTGGCCGACTCCCCCGCCATCTGATCCAACTCACCACCAGGTGGTGATCAGTTGACAGCTCTGCTCCTCTCTTCACCCGAGTGTCCAAGACATACGGCCGCAGATCAGATGATATGATTATAAAGTCGATCATTGATCTCCGGCCTAAGGTGTTCTGGTACCAAGTACACTTATGAGCCACCTTATGTTCGAACATGGTGTTCGTTATAGACAAGCCGTGGCTAGCACAGAAGTCCAATAACAGAACACCGCTCGGTTTCAGATCGGGCAAGCCGTTCCTCCCAATCACTCCCCGCCAGGTTTCTCTGTCATTGCCCACGTGAGCGTTGAAGTCTCCCAGGAGAACTATGGAGTCGGCAGGCGGTGCCCTCTCCAGGACCCCTCCCACCGACTCCAAGAAGGCCGGATACTCTGAACTGCGGTTTGGTGCACAAGCACAAACCACAGTCAGAGCCTTACTCCCCGCAGGCGCAGGGAGGCGACCCTCTCGTTCTCCGGGGCAAACTCCAACACAGCAGCGCTCAGCCGGGGGCTTGTGAGTATCCCCACTCCCGCCCGGCGCCTCTCACCCTGGGCAACTCCAGAAAAGAAGAGAGTCCAACCCTTCTCCAGGAGCTTGGTTCCAGAGCCAGCGCTGTGCGTGAAGGTGAGCCCAACTAGATCTAGTTGGTACTGCTCCACCTCCCGCGCCAGCTCTGGCTCCTTCCCCGCTAGCGAGGTGACGTTCCACGTCCATAGAGCTCGTCTATGCCACCGGCGATCGGCTCGCCCAGGCCCCCCGCCCAGCCTGCCGCCCGGTCTACATAGCACCCGACCCCGATGATTGTCCCTGCGGGTGGTGGGAACACAGGGTTGCTGCTCCATGTTGTTTCTTCGGGCTGAGCCCGACCGGGCCCCATAGGCGAAGGCCCGGCCACCAGACGCTCGCCGACGAGCTCCCCTCCTGGGTCTGGCTCCGGGAGGGTGCTCCGACCATGTGCTGCTACTCATCAGGGTTTTTGAACCGCTCTTAGTCTGGACTCTCACCCGAGACCTGTTTGCCTTGGGGCTAATGCCCCAGACAACATAGCTCCCGGGATCACTGAGCCTCTCAAACTCCTCCACCACGTTAAGGTGGCGATTCACGGAGGAGAAAATAAATGAATATAACAAATGAATTAAATGATGAAACAAATAATAAATTAAATAAATAGATCTTCTCGGTTTTCTGTTGATAGAAGTCTCGTTTGGTGTTCTTCAGTTCTCATCTCAGTTTCTCATTCTCAACAGTGAGCGGCCGGACACACTTACTGGGGTATCGAACCCCATCCCAGGTAAACCAGGAGTACCATTACCAGTGCCATTTTTCTTTTGGAGGCCCCCCCTCCCCCTCCAACCGCTCGAGATTCAAAGTGTTCTCAAACTTGATCTTGTTGTTAGCCACCATCTCGGTCGTAGCTCTGACCGAGACCTTTAGCCCCGCAAAGGGCTTTCTCCAGCGGCTCTGTTCTCCATGCGTGGGTCTTCTGAGCGTCTTCACTGGTTGTAACGTTCCTATAATGGATGATGCAGGGTTTCTACGCGAAAAGCTGCATATCTCAGATTAAATGTTTTTCTTGATCAACGGAATCCTCCGTATTTATAAAACGAATCTTGGTGTTTTCCACCTTTTCCTGCGGATCGATCTTCAGGGTTTCATCAAACTTGATCTCGTTGTTATCCATAATCTCGGTCAGATCCCTGGCCGAGCCTGTTGCCCCGCAAAGGGCTTGTTGAGTGGCTGAGTTGTCCACGTCCACGCATGGATCAATTCAGCCCACTCTTTGATGGTAACAACCTTCTGGTTGATTATGCAGGGGTTCTGCTCAAATGATTTGGGCAGCTGCATACCTCCAGTATTACTTTTCTTGATCAACGGAAACCTCCGTATTTATCAAGTCGATCTTGATGTTTAAGGGTTTTATAAAACTTGATCTTATCCATCGTCTCGGTCGTAGCTCTGACCGAGACCTTTAGCCCCGCAAAGGGCTTTCTCCAGTGGCTCAGTTCTCCGTGCGTGGGTCTTCTGCGCGTCGTCACTGGTGGTAACGCTCTCATGATGGATGATGCAGGGTTTCTACGCGAAAGGCTGCATTTCTCCAATGACTGTTGTTTGTTGATACATGTCTTCTGTAGCTAACAAGTTGATCTTGTCTGAGTGCGCTTTGTTTCTCTGTGCGCTTTGGTTCTCTATGTGTGTTGTGCCGAAATACTCAATAATGCTCGAAGAAACTGAAATGGTTGTCTCCTATATATTGGCATCCGTGACAACACTGATTAAAGCCCCCCCCCCCCCCCATCCCATCCCTCCTTCATGACTTTGTATCTGTATTTTTCCAAACGACTGAATGTTCTGTATACACCGTTCTGTATACCCCAACTTCTTGGAAGTGGTATTCTTCATTCCTGTGTTTGCAAAAATCAATACAAAATCATAAAGTAAAATAAAAAAACAAAACAAAACAAAACAAAAAGAAATAAAAGTTTGAATCCTCTCAGCGCCTTATGCTGCGTTTACTCCTGAGGCGCCTTATGCTGCGTTTACTCCTGAGTTTACCGCTTGAGCTTTTATGGCTTTTCGGTTTCACGTGACTCACACAACCACACAACCTGCCATCGGCAGGCGGCGCCTCCTGGCCTTCACGACACCGTTAGCTAGACACCTCGTACTTTTGAAGTGGAAACACGTTCTCCGCCGACACATAACAGTTGGTTTAAAGATCCTAAATCATATAAAACTTTTAAAGATCCGATTTGGACTCAGAGATTCCAGTGAATCCTTTTGAAGAGACCTGGAAGCCTTTTGTTCACTATTTGAACGCTGCTGCAATGTAACCATGCACACGACCTGCTAGCCGATCGATCTCTTCTCTCCTTCTTACTGCCTCTATCTCTGACGCCAAAAGATCATTCGACAAAAAACTAAATTCAATCTTCTTTCTCTAACCCATTAAACTCGTCTCTATCTTTTCCAACCTCCTTGACCTCCCCTGTCCCCCTCCTTCCACACTTCTAGCGACCACTTTGTCGTCTCCTTTACAAATAAGATGGACGACATAAGCTCCTCCTTCACTAATCCATCTTCTCTCACTTCACTTCCATCAACTTCTTCTTCATCCCCCTATCTTTCCTATTTCAGCTCCCTGTCTCCTGATCAGGTTATTACCTTAGTAACCTACGGTGCCCGACCACCTGACCTCTTGACCCCATCCCATCTCACATTCTCCAGGCTGTTGCTTCTGACCTTCTAACCGTTTTCACCCATCTTATCAACAGCTGCTTCTCAACCGGTCGTTTTCCTAACCCTCTGAAGGAGGCGAGAGTAAACCGTCTCCTGAAGGGAACCACCCTCAACCCGTCTGAAGTCAACGACAACAGACCTTTCTCTCTTCTTCCCTTTCTCTCCAGAACTCTAGAGCGAGCTATCTTCAACCAAGTGTCCTCCTCTCTCCACAGAGAGACTCCAGCAGAATCTGCAGGACCAGTAAAGGAGCGGCAGACCAGCGAGAGCTTCTTCAGTCCCAGCTTGAAGAAGCTCCAGAGCCAGATCTCCAACAGGCCTCCGAGGAGCAAGTGGTACCAACACTTGATCCCATGATGCAGAGGTAACACAAACCTAAAGAGACTTCCTAGAAAGAAAGAAAATAAGGAACCCTAACCCCTAACCCACTAACCCTAACCTAACCCCAACCCTAACCCTAACTAACCCCTAACCCCTAACCTAACCCTAACTAACCAACCTAAACCCTAACCCTAAACCCTTCACCTAACCTAACCCTAAACTAACCCTAACCTAACCCTAACCTAACTACCCTAACCCTCCTAACCCTCTAACTAACTCTAACCCTAACACCTAACTTCTAACTAACCCTAACCTAACCCTAACCTAACCAACCTAACCTAACCTAACCCTAACCCTAAACCCTATCTCCAACCCCTAACCCTAACTAACCTAACTAACTAACCCTAACTACTAACCTACCTTCTTCCTTCCTTTTCTTTTTCTAAGAAGTCTCTTTAGGTTTGTGTTACCTTTGCATCATGGGATCAAGTGTTGGTCCACTTGCTCCTCGGAGGCCTGTTGAAGATCTGGCTCTGGAGCTTCTTCAAGCTGGGACTGAAGAAGCTCTCGCTGGTCTGCCGCTCCTTTACTGGTCCTGCAGATTCTGCTGGAGTCTCTCTGTGGAGAGACGACACTTGGTTGAAGATAGCTCGCTCTAGAGTTCTGGAGAGAAAGGAAGAAAAGAAAGGTCTGTACTCGGTCCATCTTGTTTGTAAAGGAGGCGACAAAGTGGCTCGGTAGAAGTGTGGAAGGAGAACCCTTGAAGGAGGACATCTCCTCCTTCCCCACCCTGCAGTGGTGGTCTAGGAGGCTGGAAAGGATAAAGAGTTGTTTGTGGTTAGAAAGATTCAATTTTGTTTCTGTTAAATGATCTTCTGGCTGCAGAGATAGAGCCAGAGAAGGAGAGAAGCGTTGACAGGTCAGCATTCGTCTCCATGATTCGATTTTCGCCATTTCCGTTTTGCGCTGGCGAGTGTCTCTCTGAGCACCGAGTCAGACCGACACGGAGACGCCTTCAGACACCTTATTAACCAGGTGAGCCCCTTTGTTTTTAAGGGCAACCTAGCCAAGACATGCAGCAACATAGTTCTATTGTCGCTTGTGTCTTGTCTCTTTTGTCCATTATTGTGGCCTGTGTCTCTTGTGTCTCTTGTTGTCTCTTGTGTCTCTTGTTGTCTCTTGTGTCTCCTGTTGTCTCTAGCCTTTTGTCTTTCTTTGATGTTTGTGGAATGGGTTCATCTTTTGGTACCATTTTTTGCTGGTGTTGGAGATCTCGGGCTGCTGGAGGATCTCTGTGGCCTGAAGAAGGGAGGTGTCCTCCTGCTCCAACGGGAGCTTGTTGTTTTCCTCAGCCTCCTTCTCTCGTCTGATATCTTCAAACATGATGTTCTGTTCCTCGATGGTAGCGGTCTTCTGGTCCAGGTCCAGGCGTGCTCCCTCTAGCTCCAGTAGCTTCTGATTCATCGTCTGAGTCAGAGCTGCTATGGCCTCCAGCTGGTCGTTGTTGTTGGCCTCGGCTGTCTGGAGATCTTTTTGGAGGGAGTTCCTGCCGCTCTCCAGGTCCTGGGTTGCTACCTGTGTCTCAAGGATCAACACATGATGTTCTTCAGTCATATCTGAGATGGTCCTTTCATAGATCTGGTTTTGGACCTCGGCTCTTTTCAGCTCTTCTTGGAGGGAGTCCTTCTCCTCCTCCAACACCAGATTGGTGCTTTCTGCGGCCTCTAAGTTGAGCAGATGTTGTTTGACCATCTCACTCAGAGCTGCTATGGTCCCAGCAGCTCTTTGGTGTTAACCTGGGCAGTGTGGAGCTCACCTTGAAGGGAAGCAACTCTCTGCTTCCACTTCCACAGGTCTTTCTTGAGCTTCTCTGTTTTCTGCTGGTAGATTTTGAGAGTCTCCTGGTCCTTGGCTGCCTCTTGATTGAGCGGATGGTGTTTCACCGTCTCATTCAGAGCAGCTATGGACTCCAGCTGCTCTTTGATCTTGAGCTGGGCCGTGTGGAGCTCACTTTGGAGGGAAGTGTTCTGCTCCTCCAACGCCAGCTGGGCTTTGATCTGGTGTTGGGCCGTGTGGAGCTCAGTTTTGAGGGAAGTGTCTGCCCTCCAACGCCAGCTGGGCTTTGATCTGGTGTTGGGCTGTGTGAGCTCTCTTTCCAGGAAGTCTTTTCTTGAGTCACAGCAGTAACGCTCTGCTTCCACCTGCAAAGGGATTCAGCCAGTGCGTTGGCTTCATCCAGCTGGTCTTTGATCTGGTGTTGGGCTGTGTGGAGCTCAGTTTTGAGGAAGGTGTTCTTCTCCTCCAACACCACCTGGGTGTTGTCCGGTGCCTTTAGACCGAGAGGCATCCGGTTCACTGTCTCCTTGAGAGAAGCAATGGTCTCCAGGTGTTCTTTGATGTTAACCTGGGCCGCGTGGAGATCTTGGCGGAGGTTGTTCCTCTCCTTCTCCAGGTCCTGGGCCGCAGCCTGTACCTCGCGGAGCTGAACAGAAGAATCCTCGGTCATATATGCGATGGTCCTTGCATATTTACGGTGTTTGACCTTGGCTTCTTTCAGCTGTGTTATTAGGGCAGTGTTCTCCTCCTCCAACACCACCTGGGTGTTGTCCGGTGCCTTTAGATCGAGAGGCATCCGGTTCACTGTCTCCTTGAGAGAAGCGTTGGTCTCCAGCAGGTCTTTGATGTTAACCTGGGCTGTGTGGAGCTCACTTTGAAGGGAAGTCTTTTCATCATTCACAGCCGTAACTCTCTGCTTCCACTTCCAAAGGTCTTTCTTCAGCTTTTCTGTTTTCTGATGATAAATGTTGAGAGTCTCCTGGTCGCTGGTGTTCTTCAGGGCTGGTGTTCTTCTCAATTTTTCATTTTCAACAGTTAGCCGTTTTATTTCTAACCGCTCGAGGTTCAGAATTTTATCAAACGTGATCTTGTTGTTCTCCATCAACTCGGTCAGAACGGTGACCGAGGCCTTTGCCCCGCAAAGGTCTTTCTCGAGTGTCTCAGATCTCCAGGCCTGGATCTTCTGAGCGTCCTCGCTGATGTTAACTTTCTGATCATGGATTATGCAGTTCTGCGCGAAAGCCTCCGGCAGCTGCATTTCTCCAATCAGATGGTCTTCTTGATAAACCGAACCTGCCGTATTTATCAAGTTGATCCTGATGTTTTCAAACTTTTCCTTTTCCTCGATATTCAGGGTGTTATCCATCTTGATCCCGTTGTTATCCATCTCGGTCAGAGCCCTGACCGAGGCCTTTGCCCTGCAAAGGTCTTTCCTGAGTGGCTTTGTTCTCCAGGCCTGGATCACCTCAGCCAGCTCGTCTTTGGTAACAACCGTCCCGATGTTTCCAACCTTTTCCTCCTGCTCGATCTTCAGGGTTTGATCCAACGTGGTCTTGTTCTTATCCATCAACTCGGTCAGAGCCCTGACCGAGGCCTTTGCCCCGCAAAGGTCTTTCTCGAGTGTCTCAGATCTCCAGGCCTGGATCTTCTGAGCGTCCTCGCTGATGTTAACCTTATCATCACGGATTATGCAGTTCTGCGCGAAGGCCTCCGGCAGCTGCATTTCTCCGGTGATCGTTGTTTGTTGATGCATGTCCTCCATAGCTATCAATCTGATCTTAATGTGTGCGGTTTGCTTCTCTCTTTGTGGTTTGCTTCTCTCTGTGTGCGGCTTACTTCTCTCTGTTTTTTTTCCCTTCTTCTTCTTTAATGGCGGTTGGCAAACAACTGTTTGGTGCTTCAGTATAATTTGTATATTTATTTATATTTATATATATATATATAAATATATATATATTAAAGTTTGACACTATGAAGACGCTAACTCTCTTTCACAATATTTGTTTTGAAGTGTTTATGTCTTATTTGCATTATGGGTCGGAACCTTTCTGTCCGGAACTAGTAAAACTGGATACTGTATTAGCCGTGCAATATACAAGTGAGGACTGCGTAGCTGCGGTTTAAACACACCGTGCACGAGCTTCGGTCCAACCGGAACTGCTCGTCTGTCGCGCGCTCACCTCCTTACCGCGGTGCTCGGTCCCGCTGCTCGGTCCGATGGAGATGTTCGCCTCGTTTGATGACTCCGTGTTCCTGGAGGCGCGTGCCCGCGTCCCCGTGACGTTGTCTGCCTACGACGCCAAAGTGTGTGAGCCGAAGGTGAGAGAGAGAGAGAGAGAGAGAGAGAGAGAGAGAGAGAGAGAGAGAGAGAGAGAGAGAGAGAGAGAGAGAGAGAGAGAGAGAGAGAGACTGCTGTGGTTCCTCTCAGTGGTTCTGTGATGTGTTCTCCGGTCCGTGTCTCTAAGGTTCTGCTGTGGTTCCTCTCAGTGGTTCTGTGATGTGTTCTCCGGTCCGTGTCTCTAAGGTTCTGCTGTGGTTCCTCTCAGTGGTTCTGTGATGTGTTCTCCGGTCCGTGTCTCTAAGGTTCTGCTGTGGTTCCTCTCAGTGGTTCTGTGATGTGTTCTCCGGTCCGTGTCTCTAAGGTTCTGCTGTGGTTCCTCAGTGGTTCTGTGATGTGTTCTCCGGTCCGTGTCTCTAAGGTTCTGCTGTGGTTCCTCAGTGGTTCTGTGAGGCCGCGGCGCTGCACACTGAGGATCCTCTGGAGAAGCTGAAGGTCTATAAGTTCAGAGGCGACCTGGCGGTGAGGCGAGGGAACCACCAGGTAACTCAGAGATGAGAGTTACATTTAAAGTGTAATAATAAGAAAAGAAAACGACAACAACCGAATTGAACAGGAAACATAAACGGCAAATTTCAAATGGATAAATTAATATTTTACGCCTGAAATGAGTCGGCAGAAGTAAATGCTGATCTGGTCACAGCCCGTTCTACAACATGGATAAATAACTGAATCACATTGAATTCACATTACATATTTATGTTATATTTACATATTATATCCAACAGAGTGAATAATATATTACTAACTAATTTATTAGAAGTGGTACCATGCAAAACCAGGTTACACCGTAATATTACACACACACACACACAGACTCTCACGCACATGCACACACACACACACACACACACAGACTCTCTCTTGCTCTGTCTCACACACGCAAATACACACACAGACTCACACACACACACACAGACTCTCTCTCTCACACACACACACACACACACAGACTCTCTCTCACACACACACACACACACACTGACTCTCTTACACACACACACAGACTCTCTCTCTCTCACACACACACACACACACTGACTTACACACACACACACAGACTCTCTCTCACACACACACACACACACACACACACACACACTGACTCTCTTACACACACACACAGACTCTCTCTCACACACACACACACACATTGAATCTCTCTTACACGCACACACATACTCTCACACAAACTCTTACACGCACACACATACTCTCACACAAACTCTCACATACACATACTCTCTCTCACACACACACAAACTCTCACAATCACACACATTCTCTCTCTACACACACACACACACACACACACACACGTGTTTCTCCAACACGTTTACCTAGTGAGACCAAATCCATTCAAACACTGGCGCGTGTGGCGGCATGTCATTCACACCGCTGGCCACCAGAGGGCGCTAATGCTCGCCGTTCGCAGGAAGCCCTGGAGGCGTACGGCGGCTGCCTGCAGTGGGTCTCCCGCACCAACCTGACGGTCCGGAGGGACATGCTGGAGGGGATGGCCCGGTGCTGCGCCCAGCTGGGCCACCGGCGCCGCGCGCTGGACTTCGCCAACTCGCTGGTACATTCCTGAGCTTCTTTGAATGTTTCGGCACACTGTGAATATAAGTATAGCTTTTGTGTTGGTGGACTTTTATTCTGGATGTCATTTTCATTCACGGGTGAGTGACTTTGTTTTGTGCTTCAGCTTCAAGGTGTTTCTGCTTTTATGAACTCTGATATTTAAGGTTGTCAAACGGGAATCTCATTACACAAAGTCCACAGATTCAATATTTGCTTTTTGTTCGTTATTGCAATTAAGATAGATAGATAGATAGATATATACTTTATTAATCCCCAAGGGGAAATTTGTCGAGCCAGTAGCAGCAACACACAAGAATAAAAATAAAAATAAAAAACACAAATATAATATAATTGTCCATTGTCTCTTAAAACACCAGAAGAAAGTTCCACCTGTGACAGAACTTTACTTTATTACTTTATTAAATGCTCTGTGATCTTATTTCTTGGTCTTACTCTCGTCATCTGTGATCTTTCTCCAGAGCAAAGAAGTGTCCAACACCTGCCACCTGACCAGCCTCCTGCTGCTCAAGGTCAGCACACACACACACACACACACACACACACAGACTAACACACACACGGACTAAGACACACACAGACACACACAGACTAACACACACAAACACACACTCTCTCACACACACACAGACTCACACACACACACACACACACACATAGATAGAGTCTCTATCTCTCTCACACACACACAGACAGACACAGACTCTCTCTATCTCACTCACAGACAGACACACAGACTCTCTGACACACACAGACTCTATCTCTCTCTCACACACACACACATAGACACACAGACAGAGACTCTCACACACACACACATACTCTCTCTCACACAGACAGACTCTATCTCTCTCTCACACACACAGACACAGAGACTCTCACACACACACACACACACACACACACACATACTCTCCCTCACACACACACAGACTATCTCTCTCACACACACACACAGACACATAAAACCCATTGTTCTGTGCGAACGGTTATTGTTTTTATTGAAGGAGCTCTATTCTTTTACTGAAGGTCAGCATCTACCAGCATTTCGGGGCGGTGGGATCAAAGATGTCGGCCCTGCAGCAGCTGTGCAGCCTGCTGCCCTTTAACCCCTGGCACTGGTACGACCTGGGGCAGACGTGTCTGCCTCTGCTGGACAGCGGCGGAACTGCAGGTAGGAGTCCATCCGCAGGTAGGATTCATTACCAGATAGGAGTCATTACCAGGTAGGAGGTAGGAGTCATTACCAGGTAGGAGTCATTACGAGGTAGGAGTTCATTACCAGGTAGGAGTCCATCAGCAGGTAGGAGTCCATTAGCAGGTAGGAGTCATTACCAGGTAGGAGTCATTACCAGGAAGGAGGTAGGAGTCATTACCAGGAAGGAGGTAGGAGTCATTACCAGGTAGGAGTCATTACCAGGAAGGAGGTAGGAGTCATTACCAGGTAGGAGGTAGGAGTTCATTACCAGGTAGGAGGTAGGAGTTCATTACCAGGTAGGAGGTAGGAGTCATTACCAGATAGGAGGTAGGAGTCCATTACCAGGTCGGAGGTAGGAGTCATTACCAGGTAGAAGGTAGGAGTCATTAGGAGGTAGGAGTCATTACCAGGAAGGAGGTAGGAGTTCATTACCAGGTAGGAGTCATTACCAGGAAGGAGGTAGGAGTCATTACCAGGTAGGAGGTAGGAGTTCATTACCAGGTAGGAGGTAGGAGTCATTACCAGGTAGGAGGTAGGAGTTCATTACCAGGTAGGAGGTAGGAGTCATTACCAGATAGGAGGTAGGAGTCCATTACCAGGTAGGAGGTAGGAGTCATTACCAGGTAGGAGGTAGGAGTCATTACCAGGAAGGAGGTAGGAGTTCATTACCAGGTAGGAGGTAGGAGTCATTACCAGGAAGGAGGTAGGAGTCCATCAGCAGGTAGGAGTCCATTAGCAGGTAGGAGGTAGGATTCATTGCCAGGTAGGAGGTAGGAGTCCATTACCAGGTAGGAGTCAATACCAGGAAGGAGGTAGGAGTCATTACCAGGTAGGAGTCATTACCAGGTAGGAGGTAGGAGTCATTACCAGATAGGAGGTAGGAGTCCATTACCAGGTAGGAGGTAGGAGTCATTACCAGGTAGGAGGTAGGAGTCATTACCAGGAAGGAGGTAGGAGTTCATTACCAGGTAGGAGGTAGGAGTCATTACCAGGAAGGAGGTAGGAGTCCATCAGCAGGTAGGAGTCCATTAGCAGGTAGGAGGTAGGATTCATTGCCAGGTAGGAGGTAGGAGTCCATTACCAGGTAGGAGTCAATACCAGGAAGGAGGTAGGAGTCATTACCAGGTAGGAGTCATTACCAGGAAGGAGGTAGGAGTCATTACCAGGAAGGAGGTAGGAGTCATTACCAGGTAGGAGGTAGGAGTTCATTACCAGGTAGGAGGTAGGAGTCATTACCAGGTAGGAGGTAGGAGTCATTACCAGATAGGAGGTAGGAGTCCATTACCAGGTCGGAGGTAGGAGTCATTAGGAGGTAGGAGTCATTACCAGGAAGGAGGTAGGAGTCATTACCAGGTAGGAGGTAGGAGTCATTACCAGGTAGGAGGTAGGAGTCATTAGGAGGTAGGAGTCATTACCAGGTAGGAGGTAGGAGTCATTACCAGGTATGAGGTAGGAGTCATTAGGAGGTAGGAGTCATTACCAGGAAGGAGGTAGGAGTTCATTACCAGGAAGGAGGTAGGAGTCATTACCAGGTAGGAGGTAGGAGTCATTAGGAGGTAGGAGTCATTACCAGGTATGAGGTAGGAGTCATTAGGAGGTAGGAGTCATTACCAGGAAGGAGGTAGGAGTCATTACCAGGTAGGAGTCATTACCAGGAAGGAGGTAGGAGTCATTACCAGGTAGGAGGTAGGAGTCATTACCAGGTAGGAGTAATTACCAGGTAGGAGGTAGGAGTCATTACCAGGTAGGAGGTAGGAGTTCATTACCAGGAAGGAGGTAGGAGTTCATTACCAGGTAGGAGGTAGGAGTCATTACCAGGTAGGAGGTAGGAGTCATTAGGAGGTAGGAGTCATTACCAGGTATGAGGTAGGAGTCATTAGGAGGTAGGAGTCATTAGGAGGTAGGAGTCATTACCAGGTATGAGGTAGGAGTCATTAGGAGGTAGGAGGTAGGAGTCATTACCAGGGAGGAGTTTCCTGTAGCATCGATGCAGGCGACTCGTTGATTCATCCTTTTTCCCTCCGTCTATTGTTGATGAACACTTTTGCTTTAATACATTTTTTTCTTTTCAGTCACGGAAAAAACCGAATCAATGAAGATTAAATAATTGGTGCTCACGGTCTGAAGTGTTTGTCTCTTCAGTCGGGTCGAGTTCCCCAGAGAGGTGTGAGTCATCAGAAGAGCAGAATGATGGAGGGACTGAGCAACAACAACAGGAGGAGGAGGAGGAGGAGGAGGAGGAGCTCAATGAGAACATCATCTGGCTGAAGGCGTGCACCTGCTTCATCAGGACCAGGTACAGAGATGAAGAACACGCGACGCTTCAAGTCACACTTTATATGGTAATAGTTTAAAATAGTTCATTAAAGATGATCTCACCTGTGTGGCGCAGAGCTTCAGCCTCGTTGGGCTGTCTCTCTCTAAAATGTGAAATGCCCCACACCTGTGAGAAAAGACCTGTTGTTGTTGTTGTTGTCGTTGTTGTCGTAAACTTTTCTTGAGCCCACACATTGAACATCCAGAGATGTCTTGGTCATTGCCAGAGGACAACAGTTAAATAAATCACCCATAATTCAATCAAATGACTTTAAATGTATTATAATCATGAAGAGCGTCGTATCAAACTACCCCGTTATGTTCCATCTGATGAATAAATATTCATATATTTTAACAGCAAAAGATTTAGTTTGGGGTCAAAATGAAAAGTTCACAATTAATTTGATAAAAAGTAATTTCACAAACAACTCTTTATCAAATGAAGGAACGGAAATACTGAAGTGTCCCCATTTGTATTTGATTTATTTAAACTGACGGTCCATATCTGGGTCCAGGTGTGACCTCAGCCCCGAGGTTAGACAGCGAGGAGCTCCACCTCCTCATCATCCGGAAACATCCGCCAAGCAACATGTGCTCCGAGTGTTTAAATGTGAATCCTCGTCTCCTCCTTCCTCCTCGTGTCTCCTTGTGTCTCCTCCTTCCTCCTCGTGTCTCCTCCTGTCTCCTCCTTCCTCCTCGTGTCTCCTCCTTCCTCCTTGTGTCTTCTCCTTCCTCCTCGTCTCCCCTCCTGTCTCCTTGTGTCTTCTCCTGTCTCCTCCTGTCTCCTTGTGTCTTCTCCTTCTTCCTCCTGTCTCCTTGTGTCTTCTCCTTCTTCCTCGTGTCTCCTCGTCTCCTCCTGTCTCCTTGTGTCTCCTCCTTCCTCCTTGTGTCTTCTCCTGTCTCTTCGTGTCTCTTCGTCTCCCCTCCTGTCTCCTCCTGTCTCCTTGTGTCTCCCCTCCTGTCTCCTCGTGTCTTCTCCTTCCCCCTTGTGTCTCTTCCTGTCTCATCTCCGCTCCTCCTTCCTCCTCATGTCTCCTTGTCTCCTCCTGTCCCCTCGTCTCCTTGTGTCTCTTCGTCTCTCTTCCTGTCTCCTCGTGTCTCTCCTCGTGTCTCTTCCTGTCCCCTCGTCTCCCCTCCTGTCTCCTCGTGTCTCCTGTCTCCTCGTGTCTTCTCCTTCCTCCTCGTGTCTCCTCCTGTCTCCTCGTATCTCTTCCTGTCTCCTCGTGTCTCCTGTCTCCTCGTGTCTCCTCCTCCTGTCCCCTCGTCTCTCCTCCTGTCTCATCTCCTGTCTCCTCGTGTCTCCTGTCTCCTCGTGTCTTCTCCTTCCTCCTCGTGTCTCCTCGTGTCTCCTCGTCTCTCCTCTCCTCTCTCCTCGTGTCTTCTCCTGTCCTCCTCGTGTCTCCTCGTGTCTCGTGTCTCCTCCCCTCCTGTCTCCTCGTGTCTTCTCCTTCCTCCTCGCCTCTCCTCGCCTCCTCCTGTCTCCCGTAGACTCCTGCTCAGGATCCTCCGGCAGCAGCAGTCCTCCTTCGTGCTGCGGCGGGCGGAGCGCGCTCTGCAGACCACAGAGGAGGCGCTCCAGAGGCTGAGTCCCGGAGACAGCGCCACGCAGGCCCTGACGGAGGTGAGGAGTCTCTCCAGCCTCCGTCCACACGGCCGGTTGTGCGACCTCCAGAGTCTCACTCTCTCTCTCTTGCCCGCCCCCTCAGGTGCTGTCGGAGGACCTGATCCCAGACCGGATGAGGGAGGACTACCAGGACGGGGACAGCGTGGCCAATGTGTGTGTGCAGAGCTTCAGGGAGCGCTGGTGGGACAAGATCCTCCTGACGGGGGCGCTGGGGGCCGGCGGCCGCGGGACCCGGGCGGCGCGGCGCCGGCGCTCCGGAGGTTCCGAAGAACACGCCGACGTCCTCCCGCCGCGTCAATCTCATCAAGACGCGAATTGAACTGGACCGAGTGAAAGCCACGGGGGGGAGGGGCAGTCGCTAAATGTCACAAAATCCCCCCAAAAAGCACAAACTGCAGACGTATAAATCACATTCTCAAGCTGATGGATTTCTCTCTCGCGGTGGATCTTACGGAACAAAGCTGCAGCCACTTCATGCTGTGCAACGTATCATGAGACGGTTAAACATCTTTGAATGTTCTGCCTAAAAGGTCACGCGTGCCTTAACATGTTCATGTCTTAAGGAGGATTTTCGTAAGTATCTATGGAAAAAAGGCCTGTTTTTTTATCTTATGGTTTATGAGCCGTCGTATTTCAGCTGCTCCTTGATTTACGGGACAGCTGGTGAAAAACGTTCCACTGTAAGCGAAAGAGAGCCAGCTGGTCTCGTATATTACAGTAAGAAAAATAAAAGACATTCCATGATTACAATATGATTTAAATCCTTTATTTTCTTTAATAAAATCCCCTGGTACATGCGCACAGATGCTTGTACTTCATTGCCTGATGGACCTTTATGGTCTGTTAGTTTTGTTTTAATTTTTATTTATTATCCAGCATTTGCCGGATCAGATGTGGAATCGGCTAATTACTAAAAACAGAAAACATTTTGTCTTTTTTTTAAATCGCATCTTTTTAGATTTAGACAGATAAAAAATATATATATTTACAAACTTAGATCAATAATATTTTGAGAAATAAAGATTTTAATTGTTTTATTCCTCGACTCAAAAGCAGATGCTCTGAAAGTTTAAATTTTATTAGACATTACACTAGTTTCATACATATATTTTATATTATATGGAGTTTTACAGAACTTAGTTCGGGAGCAATGACCACGCCCCGAACGTAGCTCACTTCCGCGTACGAGAGCATTTAAACCGAGCACACCTGCCCATCTCCCCGTAACTCTGTCTCTACATCCCGTAGCAGCATGGACACAGAACTCTCACTCACCGCTTCCGATGCCGACCTCTTCGCAGACGAGCCGATAACGCCCGAAGACCCAGAGACCCCACCGTCTCCCGCCATACATCGCCGCCGGCGACCGCGACATACAGTAAGCGTCACTCACGGCTCCGGAAACCGATCCCCGGGCAGCCCGACGCCATCGGCCCCTCACAATCCAACAGCCCCGGGCGGAGATCCCGTCTCCGTCGCCCGAGGGACATCGCCCCTCCCCGACGGCACTCTTCCAGTCGCTCGAACGCCAGGCGCTCGAACGCCAGCCGCGATCGGTCTCCACGCCGACGCCCCGCCGAGCGCCGTACTCTAAACAACGCGGGGTGGACAGTGCGTAAATTGAAAGATGCACTCACCGAGCGCAACATCCCGTTTTTCGAATCCGACAGGAAAGCACGATTATATCAACGCCTGACTGAACACCAGCGGAACACCACGGCACTTCCGGGTTCCCAGCGCCGCGCCAGCAGCAACGCCGATGACGTCACTACGCGAACCACGGCCGCAGCAGCGCTGCCTCACACAGAGGGCCAGGTTGCATCGCAACCCCCCCAGCATGCCCTCAACCCAGAGGCCACCCACCCGGCAGGCTCCCGCGTACAGCCTTCACTTCCACCCCATGCACATGCTTCCTTCCATCCAAGCACCTCTTCCCACCCCTCCGTCGTTCCCGTTCCCCCCCCTACCCCCTACCCCTACCCCTTTCATTACCCTTCCCTCCCCCATCTCCCAAACGTGTGTAATACTAACCTGCATACAACCTTTCATTCCACAGGTCAGCCAGCATCAGTTCACAACTTCCTTCCACAGCACGTACCTCCACCCGCCAGGCCCACCCTCGCCATAGCAACACCTCCAGCACACCCACCCACCCGACCATCCCGTTATCTAACTCCATCAGGCAGCAGATTCTCACGGTAACTACGTCGACCTCGCCCATCTCATCCACCCATCAGCTAGCAACACCCAGACCCTGGAGAACTGCTCACCATATTCGGCCCGTCGAGCTGAGCCAGCCTCCCCACCCGGTCCAAAGAACTCACGACAACGGAGTTCGCGTACGCTTTCTCCCTGTACCGTGACGTCATCTGCTCCGCCCTACCCGACCGCAGGCCCGAGCTGGACAACTACTTAACGTTAATCCTCAATTTAGCCTTGCGGTTCGGCAACAACGGGTTCTGTAGCTACCACGTCCTGTTTGCTTCCGAGGCCGCCGGCCGCGTGCAACAGTACAACCAGGGCACATATTGGGGAACCCTCGACCCAGAATTATATTGTCGAGTTTTTGCATCCCGCCCTTCCCTTAACTGCGAACTCTGCAGCGCACCAGCCCACCCAGCCTCCTCATGCTTCCTCTCTGCAACTCAGCCGCAACCAATTCCCCTTAAACAAAGTCCCACCTCCCACCACAGCCCGCCCCCCGCAGCCCCCCGCCCCTACCCCGTCAAACCAGCCCCCCGCCCTCCCGCCAAGGATACAGACCGGAGAGGAAGACCCATCCTCTACCAGGGCGGAAAGACGGTCTGCAACAATTTCAACGACCTGGGATGCAACGCCTCCAGCTGTCGATTCCTCCACACCTGCTCCTTCTGCGGCGGGGCCCACACAAAATCAACCTGCCCCCATAACCCTCTAAAACACAAGCTCTGTAAGTACCTCGGGACACCGATTAACATCCCCGCGTTAGCCTCCGCACTGGAGGGACACCCAGACCCCCAGTTCACGAGTTATCTTTTACAAGGTCTCACTCACGGTTTCCACCCAGGCGTATCTGCAGTACCACAGTCTTCCTTTACGTGCAAAAACCTGCAGTCAGCCACCGCCGAGCCCGACATAGTTGCCAAACTCTTAGCCCAGGAAGTTAAAAACTCATTCATGATCGGCCCACTCACCAGCCCACCTTTCCCCATAGTTAGAATAAGCCCCATCGGAATAGCTACCAGGAAATATTCGGGCAAAAAGAGGCTAATTATAGACCTCTCAGCACCTCGCGGCTCCTCAACCCCAAGCATCAACAGCCTCATCCCCAGCGCAGACTACTCCATGCAGTACACAACAATTGGCCATGCCACATCCCTCATCCGCCTCAGCCGAGGAGCCTGGCTGTCCAAAGCTGACATCAACAGCGCTTTTAAAATAATGCCCATCCACCGGATTACTGGCACCTCTTGGCGTCTCCTGAACGGCGCTTACTACTTTGCCGTACGCCTGACCTTCGGGTGCAAAAGCAGCCCCAAAATCTTTGACTGCTTATCCGAGGCACTCTGTTGGGTCCTAGCGAATGTCCATAAACTCCCCTACGTCATCCACCTCTTGGACGACTTCCTCACCGTCACACCACCTTCCTCCCCGCACACGGCCTCCATGCCCTGACCTCCTTGTTCCAGGAACTCGGCGTCCCCCTTTCTGCAGAGAAAACCGCAGGTCCCAGCACGTCACTGGAATTCCTCGGCATCACCCTCGACTCGGTCCTATTCCAAGCGTCTCTACCCCTCGAGAAAACCAACCGCATTTCCCTAATTATCTCCAATTTCCTCCTGACCCCCACATGCACCAAGCGCCAACTCCTCTCACTGCTAGGCCACCTTAATTACGCCATTCGTATCATTCCCCAAGGTCGTTCCTTCTTGTCCTACCTTCTCTCAGTCGCCGCTTCCGCCGAAAACCTCCAGACACACGTCACGCTCGACAACGCATGCCAAACAGAGCTTAAACTATGGCACCAGTTCCTCTCCTCGTGGAATGGAATCTCCTTCTTCTATGATGACCACATTACAAAACCGGAAGGCATCCAGCTCTACACAGACGCAGCACCCTCAATAGGCTTCGGCGGCCTCTTCGTCAACAAATGGTTTTCAGCCGACTGGCCGGTGGAATTTGCGTCCCTGACTCCCTCCTCCGCGATCTCAGAATTATATCCCATCGTCATCGCAGCCATTCTTTGGGGGCCTGAATGGTCCAAAAAGACAATAACTTTTTACACCGACAACAGCGCAGTAGTTGACATAATCAACAAAGGGCGGTCACGCTGCCTAGACATCATGCA
Organism: Pseudoliparis swirei; assembly: GCF_029220125.1. Lineage (NCBI taxonomy): Eukaryota > Metazoa > Chordata > Actinopteri > Perciformes > Liparidae > Pseudoliparis > Pseudoliparis swirei. The sequence continues at coordinate 22,119,775 of NC_079409.1, read as the reverse complement.
GTTCATGCGCAGACTAACCCTAATTTCGGCCCGGTGTCAGTTCATCATCAGAGCCACCCACATCCCAGGTCACAAAAACCTCATCGCCGATTCACTCTCCCGTTTCTCATTTCAGAAATTCAAACGATTAGCACCAGCCTCGGAACCCCAGCCGACTCCGGTCCCACCGTTTTCAGCCACCATCTTCATCTGACCCCTCAACTACGACACCTGATCTCCGCCTCCCAAGATGCCATCATCACTAGCGTCGCACCACGAACACTGTCTTCGTACCTCACAGGATGGCACAGCTTTAAAGCTTTTCACGCCTTTGCCGGCTTGCCATTCCCATCACTCGACGTCCTCACCCTCACAAACTTCGTCACATACGCCCACTCCCGCACCATCAGGTCAGCGACCATAAAAGTCTATCTAAGCGGAATCAATTTCCTCACCAAACTGTCCACAGGGGCGCCCTGTCCCGCCACAAACCACTCGCACATAGCCATGCTCCTTAAAGGCCTGCGCAACACCGAACCTATCTCTGCCCCTCACTCCGGACCTCCTCACTCGCTGCATCCAGACACTCCGTTCAGGCTACCTGTCTCCATTCACGGACAAAACGCTAGAATCCATGTTCCTGCTAGCGTTTTTTGGGTTCTTGCGTTGCTCCGAGTTTACCACTCCGACCTCGGTCCACCACCCGTCGCTACACGCCACCATTTCCGACGTCTCCATCCATCCTCCCGACACCATCACATATCTCCTCAAACGCAGCAAGACTAACCAGCACGGTCCACCTCAGCGCGTCTACCTCTTCCGCCAAGAATCGTTCCTGAGTCCGTACGAGCCCATCTGCGACTACCTAAACTCAAGATCAACGAGCCCAACCCAAGACCCCCTGTTTATCACCGAGACAGGGAAGGGGGCCACGCGGTCCTGGTTCCTCCACCACTTCCGCCAGGTCCTAGCCAGATCCGGCATACCCCCCGCGTCATACTCGTGCCACTCTTTCCGCATCGGCGCCGCCTCCGCTGCCGCAAGCCGAGGAATACCCGACCACGTCATAAAGATGCTCGGCCGGTGGTCCTCCTCCGCATATCTCTCCTACATTAGCTCCAACCTGAACGCCATCAGGAACGCTCACCGGTGCTTGTCTACCTGAAGCTACCTTTTGGGGGATTCAGCCTTCCGAAGCTTCAAGAGGAGACAACCCCCACCCACGAGTCTCCACTCCCCGTTCCCGCAGCTACCGGGACACCGGCAACCCGCCGTCTCACCCCGCCGACCTTCTCTCTCTCACCCACCTAACCCCTCTACCTCCCTTACCTCTTACCCCTCGACCGTCATCCCGTTCCACTCGACCCCATCCCTACATCCCTCATCCCTACATCCCTTCCCCTCGACCCCTTTTCCTTTTCTCTCTTTCGCAATAAACCGATCAAACTCATATCGCTATCAGCGTGGTCATTGTTAGTGAAATAAAAGATATATATTATATATATATATTATATAAGTATATATATATATATTATAGGGCTGCATGGTGGTGTAGTGGCTAGCACTGTCGCCTCACAGCAAGAGGGCCGTGGGTTCAATTCCTGGGGCGGTCCTTCTGTGTGGAGTTTGCATGTTCTCCCCGTGGCAGCGTGGGTTCTCCGGCTTTCTCCCACAGTCCAAAGATATGCAGCAGGTTAATTAATCTATAAATTGCCCATAGGTGTGAATGTGAGAGTGAATGGTTGTGTGTCTCTATGTGTGCCCTGAGATGGACTGTGACCTGTCCAGGGTGTCCCCCGCCTTCACCCTGTCAGCTGGGATCGGCTCCAGCGCCCCGCGACCCTAATGAGGATGAAGCGGTATTGATAATGGATGGATATATATTATATATAATATGTATAATATATTATATATGTATTATATATATAGTATATGTATATTTATATATATTATAATTTATATATATTATTATAATATATATTATAATATATAGAATATATATATAATGTATATATATAGAATATATATATCATATATAATATATATATATTATCTATTATAAACATTATATATATATATAATATATATATGATATATATATCCTCATGAAGGTTTCATTCTGCTGTGGACCGGCCTCACGTCCGCCCGTCCCGACCCGTAAGAGGTGCTGAAGAAGCTTTGGCGAGCCACGGGCCCGGGTCTTTCCGTATGACTCTGGATCATCCAGTTTTGTCTTGGGGGGGGCCTTCCCTTCTGGAGTGAGGCTTCTGGGCCCGATAAGAACAGCTTGGAGTTCATCCGGAGCCGAGGTTTGAGAAAAGCTCCCGTGGCCGACGGACCCGGCGCCTCTGGACTTGGGTTTGCCTGGCGGGAGGCGGGTCGGTGGCATCTCTGGGGCGGGTCTGGCCTCCGGGCTCCGAGTGAAGACATGAGCGTCTGCAGCCCAGGGGCCCGTCCTCTCTGGTGGCTCAAAGGGAACCGCAGGCCCGTCTTTGGCTGCTTTGTGGGAGGAGGCGGTTCTTTGGGATGATCCGACCGGAAGTCAACTTTGGGTTTGAATATAAGTGAACAGACCCACTGTCGCCGACTCGAGTCCAGACCCGCGGCGGCCCCCGACGGCTCCGTCAACCGGTTCCTGTTCCTCCGCCAAAAGAAAAGACCATCAGTACCCACGTCGTGGCCCTCGAGATCGGCCTTGAACGTCGGCTGGCGGCTGACGATCCGGCGCTGGCCCGGCGTGGGGGACGCGGCGTGTCGGGGGATCGGCTCGCGGGCCCTCGAGTTCTTCTCAGCTGTCGTGATGATAAGCTGAGACTGAACGCGTGAGACGTGGGTCAGCCGGAGAGGGTTTGAGTGACTCTGGGTCGGGTTCTGAGTCTCCACCAGAGGGTCCACATTTCTTTGTGCACCGTGCTGGGTGAGTACGGCCCCCGCTGTGTGTTTTGATTGGCCCACAGGTTGAACGAGCGGTTCTGGGTGCAGCTCTATAGGTTCTGGGTGCAGCTGTAGTGGTTCTGGGTGTAACTGTAGTGGTTCTGGGTGGAGCTTTAGAGGTTCTGGGTGCAGCTGTAGAAGGTCTGGATTCAGTTGTAGAGGTTCTGGGTGCAGCTTTAGAGAGTCTGGTTCTGGCTGTAGAGGTTCTGATTCCGGCTGTAGAGATTCTGGTTCTGGCTGTAGAGGTTCTGGTTCTGGCTGTAGAGGTTCTGATTCCGGCTGTAGAGGTTCTGGTTCCGGCTGTAGAGGTTCTGGTTCTGGCTGTAGAGGTTCTGGTTCCGGCTGTAGAGGTTCTGATTCCGGCTGTAGAGGTTCTGGTTCCGGCTGTAGAGGTTCTGGTTCTGGCTGTAGAGGTTCGGGTTCCGGCTGTAGAGGTTCTGGTTCTGGCTGTAGAGGTTCTGATTCCGGCTGTAGAGGTTCTGGTTCCGGCTCTAGAGGTTCTGATTCCAGCTGTAGAGGTTCTGGTTCTGGCTGTAGAGGTTCTGGTTCCGGCTCTAGAGGTTCTGATTCCAGCTGTAGAGGTTCTGGTTCCGGCTGTAGAGGTTCTGGTTCCGGCTGTAGAGGCCGGGCATCCGGTGAGTTCTGTTGATTGCTTAAAACCGGAATTTCTGCTTCGCTCTGATCGTTTTGAGCATCTCGATTCTGGACTTCAAGGCACGTTGTTTCGGTCGGGCCCGATCTGGAATTGATGTCATTTTGATCTGCGTGGCGAGGAAGAGCGCGAGGAAGAGCGCGAGGCACCATGATGAAATACACGAAGCCGGGGATGGGTTTGGAGCTGGAGTACAGCCGCAGGAACTCCTCATGGAAAGGAACGGCCGCGCTGCCCTTCACCAGAACCACAAGACTACGATGGACCTGCCAGGACAGCCAGCAGAAACTGAGGAACACACACACACACACACACACAGATACACACATACAGATACACACACAGTATTAATAGGAGAGACACAAATTAAGAGTCACAAAAGTGGACGCTGACTAGACATGCCAACATGTTAGATATACTTATATACAATTAGAATAATTCATTTGTGTTTGTGTGTGTGTGTGTGTGTACCTGTATGAGCCGGTCAGCACCTCAGTCCAGTCAGTGATGATAAACGTCTCTGTGATGTGGCCGGTCAGCTTCCTGCCTGACTTGGCACAATAGGTTTGTCCATCCACGCTGCGCACTGACAGTTTCTACACACACACACACATGGACACACACACACACACACAAACTGCAAGTATTACTCAAGTATTCAACATGTTCAAGTTTTATTTTGATTAAGGGATTTCACAGACAACTATACTTAGACAAAACACTGAGGGAAAGTGTTGATCTGTCGCCCTAGTGGACAAAAGGTGTATGACATGAGGGCTTTGACTCCCTCGTGGCGACACACGTGAGCACGTCCTCCTCCAGAGAAAGAACACGAGAAACTGAACCTACGTTTACGACGTTGCTCTTTGAGTTCATGAACATGTCCAAGTTAAAGATTTGTGTTGGTGGAATATCACTTAAATGTCCACTTGTACCTTTAGGCGCACTGAATGAAGCCAAGTTCAGACATGGAGAGGAAGAGGAAGATGAAGAGGGGGGGACTCACGGGGAAGCTCTTGCTGTTGAGGTTGAGTTCGTGCCACATGCTGACGAACAGGTGCAGGTGGAGGTGGTCCAGCAGCAGGTGGACCGACACGTTCCTCCTGCTCGCCTCCAGGAGGTCACAGAGCAGCTCCACGTCACTGAAGCTGCCCATCACGATGGCCAGGGCCTACACACACACACACACACACACACGGACAGAGAGAGACACACACACACACGGACAGAGAGAGACACACACACACACACACAGAGACACACACACACAGACACACACACATAGACAGAGACACACACAGAGACACACAGACACAGACACACATAGACAGAGACACACACACACGCAGGCACACACACACAGAGACACGCACACACACAGACAAAGATACACAGACATAGACAGAGACACACATGCAGAGACACACACACACACAGACAAAGATACACAGACATAGACACACACACACACACACCTTCTCAGCCTTCCTCATGAACTCTCTGACCAGGTCCTTCATGCTCGTGGCCTTGAGGTCGGACTGCAGGTGCAGCTCCACGTCGGGCTCCTCCAGCACCGGCTCCGCCCGCCTCTCACCTGGGAACACACACACAATCACAGGGATTCACCACGGAGTATTCTCCACAGGATTCATCAAGTTACATCAGAACCTTTCATCAAGGAATGTGTCACGGCGGGGCCGCGCGACAATAAACAACAACAACCAACACAGGGCGAGAATTAAGAATATAAATATAAGATAAAGTGCACAGACTTTAACAGAGGTTTCAGAACTTTAACCAGTGAGTCAGTTTAAAGTGACAAGTGTATTTAAAGTGAAGAGTTACGTGTATTTGAAGTATATTTAAGTTTATTAAGGGGAGAATTAATCGATGTGCAGGGGAGGGACCGGAAGGAAATTGTCCTGGAGATGACAGTCAGTCAGAGGGGGACCCGGGCTCTGTTCATGAGGGGGGGGGGGGACCCGGGCTCTGTTCATGAGGGGTGGGGACCTGGGCTCTGTTCATGAGGGTGGGGACCGGGCTCTGTTCATGAGGGGTGGGGACCCGGCTCTGTTCATGAGGGGGTGGGGACCCGGGCTCTGTTCATGAGGGGGGGGACCCGGGCTCTGTTCATGAGGGGTGGGGACCCGGACTCTGTTCATGAGGGTGAGTGGGGGACCCGGGCTCTGTTCATGAGGGGGGGTGTGGGACCCGGACTCTGTTCATGAGGGTGAGTGGGGGACCCCGGCTCTGTTCATGAGGGGGGGACCCCGGCTCTGTTCATGAGGGGGGGTGGGGGACCCGGGCTCTGTTTGGCGCCCCCCGGTATAAGATAACTATTTCTTGGAGCAGACTGAAAGGATCTCCTCAGACCTGTGAGAGTCGAGTCGCTGTCCGTGGAGCTCGCCGGGCGCTGAGCGGCGGAGGAGCTCTCCACCTCCGCGAAGCTGTCGATCGCATCAGGATCATCTGAGGGAAACAAAACCTCCGTCAGGATCTCCAATTTCAATCCAGTTATTATATATCGCGCAATATCACAAATTCCCCTTTAGCTATATGTACACATACATCCCTGACCTTTGACCTCACATCGGATCAGGAAGAACACTAAAAAAATAAAAATAAACCCTTTCAGGGGGATAAAAGAGAAGAATCCTTCAGGAGAGCAGCAGAGGAGGAATAGATGTCACGTGACCAGAATTAAGTATTATAGAGTTAAATAAACACGTAATGAATGCTGTGATGTGCAAAAAATGATACAACCGGTAATAATTATATTTTATATCTAACGAATCGCTCTCTTAGTAACATTTGATGTTTTCAAAGACACAAATGGAGGTGTCCGACCTGCGCGCGCGTCCCTCGCGTGCTCCAGGATGTAGTTCTTCTCCAGCTGCGACAGAAAGTCCACTTCCCCCTCCGCGCGCAGCACCTCGCGGTACTCGTGCACGCCGCCGCTCAGCAGGGAGTCCACCGCCAGCCGCGCGCTCTCGTTGTGACTCAAGTCCAGCGCGGGTCTGCTGGCCATGACGTCATAGCGCGGGGAGGACGGGATGCGCAGGTCTTGGACCCGCCGCCTCACCTTCCCGCGGGGCTCTGTCCTCCGGTAGAGCAGCGGAGACACGCCGCTGGTGTCCATGGCTCGGTGGGTCCCGGAGGTTGAGTCGCAGGAGGTTTTAATATCTCAGTTTTCATAAGCAGTGGAACAGCTGCGCGCTGGAGGCACCGGGGAGGCACCGGGGAGGCACCGGGGAGCCGCCCCTGCTTGGGGCAAGACGGTTTTTACGAGGTGACAGGTCGATAAAGAGATGTGTCAATGTCGCAAATATTGATTCATAGCTAAGTTATTGGCAGCATGAGGGAGATTTAATATCAGGCTTCAAGACGCGTCTGCCTGATGGATCGTGGAGGTCTCCATCGTGGAATATGCCTACTATGAACTATTCATACACTCTACATATTTCATATTCATTATTTAACTTTTAACTCTACCTCTCTCACTACACACATTACATGCATCTGCATCTCATAGAGGGATCCTCTCCTCCTCCTCTCCTGCTCAGTTTTTCTTTTTTTTTCCCCCCTGTTATTTGGGTGTTTTTTTCCTGGTCCGATGTTGGTTTTTTTGGGGGATGTGTGTATATGTACGATTGTAAGCAAAGCAGAGACAACAAATAATTTGTGAAATTGGGCTATACAAATAAACTGAATTGAATTGAATTGAATGAGTCCACGAGGCTCAACGTGTTTTTGTTTTTGTTGGTCGAGTGACGGAGCAGAAAGGGATCGACTTGTTCCTTATGTGTTCCTTGTGATTTCGAGCAGGTGCAAGACGGATGAATGAAGGGTGGAGGGGAAGAAAGGATGAGTGACAGGAATGGGGATGGCTGTCACGTCATGTCAACAACACCTGGATGACTTGAGGACCAACACCTGAGACAGACGGCGCCGGTCACACCCAGAGAGGAGCACACAGGTGAGACTGGGTTTACCACAACACTGCAGATCCGCTTCTGAAAGATTTATATATATTTATTAAATATATATTTGTTTTATATAAATATATATATTTTAAATACATATTTAATACATTTATTTTGTATATATATATAAATATACATACATATTACAGATGCAGATCTTTTTTAGAAATATATTTCTAAAAAAGAAATATATATTAAATATATAGAAATATATATGTATATATCTCTAAAAAAGATCTGCATCTGTAATATATACATCTATATATTTTAAATATATTATAGGTTTTATATGTTATATATATTTAAAAAATATATATAAAAAAGATTATATATATTTAAAAAAAATATATATATATATACACACACAATAAATATAAATAATATATATATATATACACATTTGTATATTACACATAATCCGATTGTAATACTCTATGGATCCCATTCACAGGAAACGGTATAGCTGGTTCCACTTTTCTGCATACAGGCGTGTACGTTACTGTTCTTATTCATTTAAAAATACATTTGAATAGATACCAAAAGACGTGTGGCATAACGCAGAATGAGACAGACGGTTGAATCAGGATTTCTTTTAAAAACATTTTATCCACACCAGGTTTTAAATAAGACAAATCATGTAAAATTCATTGAAATAAAAAAAAATGCAAAAATGAGGCAACAGCGCAAAGACTTTGAATATAAAATTGTACACATGAACTGGAAGGTACTATGATTACAAATGCAGAGAGATGATGGTCTGTAGTCCAGTTACCAGATGTGTAGAACTCACGGATGTCTCACCGTACAGTAACGGACGTAGGACGTTCTCATTGGACGTCAGATTGTCCCGTGAGCTCACAGAGTGACGTTCAAACGAACATGTCGGAGAGGCGTTCAGGGTCATAGGGCGCCAGAGGGGGGGGCGCCGTGCGCCCACGCCGAGCTGCCCTCTCTGGCTCTCACCAACAGCTCCTGCCTCCGCTCTCGGATGTCCTTCAGCAGCTGTCGCTCGCTGCTGTCCAGCTGGGCCCGGCCTCGGTCCAGAGAAACTGTCCGAAGAACAAAGACAGAAGGACGCGGGGGGAAAGTGTTGATGCGGAAACTAAAGAAAGAGACGGTCGCGGTGCGTTGTAGCTGAAACTATTTGATGACAAATATTGTTTCTATTACAAATGATTCAAACATGGAATAGTTCCTGCTTGTCCAATAAGGGGACAGTACAGTCCTAAAACACAGAAGTGAACAAAAAGTCAATTTGAATACATCATCTCATTTTTCAGCCTTTTTACTGAAAAATAACTGATCATCCCACCAAGGGAAGGTAGTGTGTGTCACTTATCAGGAGATTCATCAATAACACAAATTTAGTGTTCGCTGCAGCCTTAAATATAATCAAATTCTAATTGAATTCTATCTTTAAAGAGTCCTTCTGAGGGCAGAGTAGAACATGTCATCGTCATCTGTCCAGGTAGAGCACAGGTGTCCAACACAAGGCCCGTCACGTCATTTGATGTGGCCCCTGACGACTTGAAAGACATGTGAAGAAAAATATCCTGTGCTTTTATTTTGAAGGTTTCAAATGAAATGGCTGTATTTTATAATATTAGGGACGTTTTCTTACGTACACTATTTCTACACTCAAATATACAAATCCCTGCCGGCTTGGCTTCGTGTACCTCTCGTCGTGACATTGTTTACCGTACAACTACAGCTTTATGGTCAGCTAAATGTTTGCAGAGCATTTTTCTCGTTGCGCAACAATTTCTGGTTTGAGGACCGTTGGGAACATGTCTGTCCAAGGCGGAGCTTTGACTCCTACCATGCCGGAAAGTTTCATGAATAATAATGAATCATATTTTAATCGTTTTATTTTGAGAGTCAAATCTGAATCGGCAACGTAACCAGTGATATTTATCTGTGAGGAAGACGTAGCGCTACAGTCGAGATGGTTGAGGTCATGCAGCTGAGTTACACGTTTGTGGAGTTCTTTTTAGGGTATAATAAGTTAGAATAGTACAAATTAAATGAACATTTTAGCACATCTATAGCTGTTATGGGCTGTTTTTTTAGTTAAGGGCCCCAGGCTCAGTTTGCCTGCCTCACCTAACGGCTAAATCTTGGGTGTGTGTCGCAACTTGGAGGTCGTCGGTGTGGCGCGCTGTCGACCGGCTTCAGAACACACGGCGTCACGCGCACGGGGACTTACAGTTGGTGGAGGTGCTTTCTGAAGGAGAGCTGCTGTTCAGGCACACCATGTCGGTTCCGGGCTGCTTCGCGGGGGCCGACCGGGTTCTCACATGAGCGGCGGCGGGTCCGTGAAGGAGTCCCGTGGTGGAGCACACCGGTCTCTGGCCGTCCGGCACTAGGCGAACAATGTGATGTTAGATCCAGGATGTACTGGACTCAAACAGAACCGGAGTACAGGTGGAGGTCTACCTGAGGCGGCCTGGCGCTGCTCCTGTAACTGGGCTCTGGACCTCATGACGTCATCCCACTGTAAACCAGGCACAACCCGCTTATTGTCCCACACCCGGCCATTCGTCTTCAGTCATGATCTTACATGTATCCCAGACATTGAGACGGTGGGAGAGGATGTTTTCTTAGAGGTATGTTTTTTTAGAGATATGTTTTCTTAGAGGTATGATGTTTTCTTAGAGATATGTTTTTTTAGAGGTATGATGTTTTCTTAGAGGTATGATGTTTTCTTAGATAGGATGTTTTAGAGGTATGATGTTTTCTTAGAGGTATGATGTTTTCTTAACCCTTGTGTTGCCTTAGGGTCATTTTGACCCGAATCAATATTACACCCTCCTGTTGCCTTTGGGTCATTTTGACCCGATTCAATGTTTAACCCTCCTGTTACCTTTATATTTACTAACATATTTTACCCTTTGGGTTCAATTTGACGCCAGCAATTAAAACCTCCAGAAAATTATTAGAATTAATATTGTTTTCCAAGTTTAAGTGTGAGGCACTTTATGTTTGTTTGTTGACTACCGAAAGAACACCGACATTAAACATTGAATGGGGTCAAATTAATCCTAAGGCGGGGGGAGGGTGTAATATTGATTCGGGTCAAAATGACCCTAAGGCAACAAGGGTTAAAGGTATGATGTTTTCTTAGAGGTATGATGTTTTCTTAGAGATATGATGTTTTCGAGGTATGATGTTTTCTTAGAGGTATGATGTTTTCTTAGAGATATGAGGTTTTCTTAGAGGTATGATGCTTTCTTAGAGGTATGATGTTTTCTTAGAGATATGAGGTTTTCTTAGAGGTATGATGTTTTCTTAGAGATAGGATGTTTTCTTAGAGGTAGGATGTTTTCTTAGAGATAGGATGTTTTCTTAGAGGTATGATGTTTTCTTGGAGGTAGGATGTTTTCTTAGAGGTATGATGTTTTCTTGGAGATAGGATGTTTTCTTAGAGGTATGATGTTTTCTTAGAGATATGTTTTCTTAGAGGTATGATGTTTTCTTAGAGATAGGATGTTTTCTTAGAGGTAGGATGTTTTCTTAGAGGTAGGATGTTTTCTTAGAGGTAGGATGTTTTCTTAGAGGTATGATGTTTTCTTAGAGGTAGGATGTTTTCTTAAGAGATAGGATGTTTTCTTAGAGATAGGATGTTTTCTTAGAGATATGATGTTTTCTTAGAGGTATGATGTTTTCTTAGAGGTAGGATGTTTTCTTAGAGGTATGATGTTTTCTTAGAGGTATGATGTTTTCTGAGAGATAGGATGTTTTCTTAGAGATAGGATGTTTGCTTCGTGTGGAACACAAACATCAATACATATTTATTCTTCAGAGCTATTTAGTGGCGCTGGTTTTCAGATGCTGACCAACTAACCTTCCTTCCCACCACGTCCCTCATGGTGTCGGCCAGCCTCTCCTCCTCCGCCGCGGTGTGCCTGTGAAGCTCCTTCAGTTTCTCCCTCTTCCGGTCCCGCTCGGCGTCGACCTGCTGCAGGCGCTGCGCTACCTCTCTCTGCCACCGGGAGTCCAGGTCCAGCTGGCACGCCTCCGCCAGGGACTCCTCCAGGGCCTGTGTGTGTGTAGAAAGTTAGAGGAACCACAATCAGAGTTGGTGTATCTCTGACGGTTCCTCATGCCGATATTGTTTCAGCGACTCACCTGCATGTTCGCCTCGGTGCCGTGTAGCATCTCCGTGTAGCTCTCGTCCTCCTTCTCTGCCCTCCTCATCCTCATCTCCGTCTCCTCTTCCACCTCCTGTCCCGTGCGCTCCTGCACCTTAAACATGTTCTGAGAGAAACACAAATGTTATTACATGGTGGGAATTCCCTGTGATTATTATTATTCTGCCTCAGTCCAGTTATTTTCAACTGCAAGAGACTAAGAGACTCATTGTTTAGGAGTAAATGGTCCGAGAGAGAGAGAGAAAGGGAGGGAGAAATGAAAGAAAAGAGGATGCCGAGAGAGAGGAGGGAGGGTTTAATGCAAGCAGTGTGTCACCTGCTCAAGGAGTCTCCTCTGAGCCTCCAGCTCCATCTGCCGGACTTCTAGATCCTGGACCGCTGCAGCCGTTTCCCGCTCCCGGAGATCCATCTGTTGCACGACATGGAGCTCATCGTTAGGGGAGTGGAGGTTAAGTCCACGACACATTCTTTGGTAGAAGGTAGCAAATGGAGTTACGCCTGTTAATCCCCGAGAGGGGTCACAGCCCAATGTGGGCTCCTCTCTATAAAAGTTCAAATCTCCACCGCGAGGTTACCTTCCGGCTGATCTCCTGGTCCAGCCGTTGGACCTGCGAGGCTCTCAGGTCCTGTTGGTGTTTGAGGAACCGTCTCTTCGTTGCATCCAGCAGCTGCAACTCCTTCACCTTCAGCTCTCTCTTCATGGCGGTCAGCCTGCAGAGGACAGAGCGGTGGCAGCGGCCCGTTCGGCTCAACGACATCGTCCTTTTATCCCCCCCCCCCGTAACTCAACGACGATAGACGTGCGTCTCTCTTACTTCGCCCTCTGCTCCGTTAGCTTCTCCTCTTCTTGTGCCAGGATGTTCCTGCGCTGATCCTCTGCGTTCTGCAGCAGCTCCTGTTTCCACCATCACTCAAAGTGACTGACATGCTAGGCTTGCGTTTCATATGCACATGAATTACAACACATTTTATGCTTAAAATATATATATATATATATATAAACCATATCTACCTGCTGTGCGAAATAGGCCTCCTCTTCAGCCTGGCGACGCACGAAATCCGTGCGCAGCGTCGACATCTCCTGCCTGAGTGACGGAGACAATTCATCTGCTGCACCATTTCTCATGGATGACCTTGATGTGTGTTATGCAAGACTCTCTAATGTCACCTCTCGCGGAGATACTCCTTCTCCTGCAGCCGGATCTTCTCCCGCTCTCGGCTCTGGTACTCCACGATGAACTCGGGGTAGTGGTTGAACACGGGGTACTGGCCCTCGGTCAGCGGCGTTAGGTCGGAGAGCATGTTCCTGGGGTGGATGTCCGCCGGCGTGCCGCCCATGAGTCGGTAGGCTTCTTTTATCATGGCGCCCAAATCCAGGTTGTTACGGTGGTGAAAGAAATACTGAAAAGGAGGATGGATCAAATTTGACGGCGCATGAGAGAAAGAAACTCTCACCGACCTCCTCATATGGGGCGGACTGCATTTCCAGAGGGGACTTGCCTCAAAGTCCTGTTTCTGGGAGCAGCGCAGCAGAGGCTCGCGGCAGCAGGTGATGTAGGCCACGCAGGCCATGAGCAGGAAAGCCGGATGGTTGGAGAAGATGTTGTCAAAGAGCCTGAGCCACTCGTCACGGGTCAGAACCTCAGAGAACAGCGTCTCCAGCAGGGGCCACACATAGAGCTGAGACGCACAATCAAATCTGAGAGTCTGGAGTTCCAGGACACCCGTCCAGCGGTCTCCTCCGGGTGGGCGTCGCCGCGGTTACCTGCGAGGTGACGCCACAGTCCACCAGGTGCTGCAGCAGCTCCTTGTCATGATGAGCCAGAACGTTCTCCGCCATGCCCAGGATGTTCAGAGGAGGGTTGGGGAAGTACTCGAACCAATGTTGACCCCAATTCACTGCAACCAAAGAGACAGTCGTCAATACTCAAGAGACGGGGGACACCGACATTCAGCTGACTGGGAAACGGAGAAAACAACGGAAAAAACTTGAAGTAAGTTTGAGAATTTAAATGGTACTAATTTAGATAATTTAATAACGTTTTGTTTTTGTGTCCTATCTCTACTTCCTGTACTAGGTAGGTACACAAAAAAATCAATACATTTAATTTTTTATGATAAAAAAACAAAGACATAAGTTATACTTGTTAATAGTTGTTTAATAACGAAGAACCACAAATAAATAAGACTTGTTTTTTGTTAAAAATCTAAGAAAACCCTTTGAATCTGTAGATAAGACTATCTGTAATAGTCTTATTATTGCCGTTTTTATGACATGTGCTCATATACTGTAAGCCCCTATAAGTATATTTATTATTATTGAACAAAGGTAAATGTTATATCACAAGTGCCCCCAATTTCCTTCTAAATGCTCTGGATTTCAGTCAGTGAAAAATATCTACATTTCCTACCCTACACATGACACAGGTACAGAACGTGTAGAAATTAAGAAACTTTACTCAAAGCAGCAGCTCAATACACTGGACAGCTTTATAATGCGTGTTGTGTACGTGGTTCCTGGGGAAACGACCTCTCATCATAACCATAAAGTACCTAGAACGCTGGCCACCACCTCAAAGCAGAGCATCGGGTTGTTCTGGAAGAGCTTCACGAAGGGGAAGGCGACCAGTGGAAGGTACTCCACCTCTCCAAAGATGGCTGCCCAGTGAGCCAAGGCAGACAGAACCCTGTTGAAGACCAAATGATGACAAGTGAAAAATAAAACTTCAAAATCCAGCAGAAGGAAGAGAGCGCTTACCTCTGCAGTCCCCGCTGTAACTTGTGGCTTTTGATGGGGTATTTGTCGTGCATGGCGAGGTAGGCCGGGTGCAGGCCCTTATCGGTCAGACTGCTGTACGCGGCGTGGTTCTCTGGGAGACGCAGCAACGAGCGCCACACAAACATCCTGCGACGGGGACACGTGCGTTAAGAGTGTGCAGGGTGTCGACAGGAATAAACAAGTTACATTTAAGACTTTTTAATACACTACATGTCATTTAGCTGACGCTTTTATCCAAAGCGACTTACAATCATGTTACTTACATACACCGTACACAGCTACAAGGAGCAACTCAGGGTTAAGTATCTTGCTCAAGGACACATCGACTAGGGCGGGGATTGAACCTCCAACCCCCTGATTGAAAGACGGACCTGCTACCCACTGACCCACGTCTACATAAAATTTGAGACCAAACTTACAATGAAATATGCATTAATCTAAATGTATTAATTAAAAGTAAACACACTGATATGGTGTAATGCGAAAGGATAAAACATAAATGTCATTGCTGGTCTAAATTAGATTTATTAATACAATATTTTCAGAACATTTAGGTCCCATGAACAAATGCTTATAAAAATCAAGAAAATATAAAAAAAAATACTGTTCCTTTTAAACCAAAAAAATCTATTAAATAACAAATAAGTGACAATTCCAGCTGCTTTTAAAATGCAAATACATTTACATTATAGAATACACACACGCAAGTACTCGTTACCTGTATTTAGCAGGATACTCTCCAAACTCCTTGAGCATAGCCACCAGCCTCTTCTTGTTCAGACCAGCAGGAAGTTCATTCTATCGTAGACAGAGAGGGAGACGCTCCATCAATGACACACTTTAGTCCACTCAAGAGGGGGGGGGGGGGGCTGTGTGAACGACTTCATAAGACATTCACATCACTCTATATAAATAAATAGAAACATTGTACTAGGCCATTGGTGTGTGTGTTGCTCCCACCTCTTTATCCTCATCTGCAGACACAGCAGGGGGTCTGAGTATCTTCCCATGCGTACGCCGACCCGAGCTCTTGGTTTGCCTCTGAACGACCTCTGACCTGACCTTGACGTTGAGGTGAGACGAGTGAACAGCTCCCCCGCCAGAGACGACTGCCACCCTGGAGGGAGGCGGCTGGATGAGGCGCACGGATCAATTAATACGATCAACGGATGAGAAAGCTCTTGAGGACCATGCATGTTTTATGGGGAGTGTGCACATCATCCTCTATGACAATGTACAGACGCGGAACGCAGGCCACATAAATACAGTTAGAATATTATACGACAATGGGGATTAAATTATAAACACCTTCAGTGAATTAGATAGATTGAGAAATCAATTTATAACCTTCGAAGAAACATGAGATAATGTTAAAGCATTTCCTAACCGCCGTCACCTTGTTTAACTCCTGCGTGAGACTCAGGACCCGGTAGATGTTGACGCTGCCGTTATCCATGATGGCCACCACGTGTCTGCCGTTGGGGCTGACCGTCACCGCGGTGATGGCGTCCTCGTGGGAACCCATGTGGAACAGCAGCTTGCACGTGTGAATGTCGACGAAGCGCATGACGCCGTCCTGACTCAACACGCCCAGAGTCTAGGGAGGCGAAGCAGAGTCTCAGGGGGAGGAAGGAGCACGTCGGACGCCGCCAAGGGGAGACGAGAGCGAGGGGAGCCCCGCCGTCCGCGTACCTGACTGGCTCCTCCGTCAAAACTGTCGGGCAGGAACTCCAGCTGCCGGACGGTCCGGACCTGCGTGGGCATCTGGATCACCCGGATCAGCTGCTGGCTGTCCAGACACCACAGGTGCAGCAGGTTGGAGCGGCCCCCGGCGGCGAGGCTCTTCCCATCGCTGCCGACACAAGTCTGGGGTCAGCATTTAGACGAAGCCTTCTGGCATGGTGGGACGGTTACAGGTTTGATCTGGGGCCGTTTCCCCACTGACTTCATCCAGGAGCATTTAAATATAAATTGAAACTTGTGAAATAACATTTAACCGTGGTTCAAAAATAATAAATATACTTATTGAGGCTCACAGGATATGAGCAATTGTCATAAAAATGTAAATAATAAGACTATTAGTCAATAATAAGACTATTAGGTAATAATAAGACTATTAGACAATAATAAGAGTTTTAGTCAATAATAAGACTATTAGGTAATAATAAGACTATTAGACAATAAGAAGAGTTTTAGTCAATAATAACGCTTTTTGGGGGGAGGGGGGGGGGGTTTGGGCGCTGAACTGCAAAGACTTTGGGGACTGTCGGGATCCGGGGATTATACTTTGTTTTGAGTGGGTTTGATTGTTTGCAGTGTGTGTTCATTTTGGAAGCTTGCTGATGCATTGAATTTTATTTAATATAATAATATTTGAGTTCATGCATTTCGACTGTGTTTTTCTTTTACCACCGTTTGAGCAGACACTTAACACCATTATTCGCAGATCCGCCCATTTCCTTCTTTTGCGTATTGTACCTTTTCCCCTTGATTGATTTATAAGGGCGAATTGTTACAAGACAATAATAAGGCTATTAGTCAATAATAAGACTATTAGACAATAATAAGACTATTAGGCTGTAGTCTATGATTCAGTGTTTTCTGAGATTTTTTAAAATAAAAAACAAACAGAAAACATTAATCAGACAATCATATTAAATTGTATTCTTATTTCTTTGTGGGTATTTATTGTTTTTTTGCCCTTTGCCCTGGTGTGTTTCTGACGCTGCCTTCCGATCCACGTTTACATAATCAACGAGTTAGTTAGGGGTCGTAGTGCAGGACACCCACCGCGTCACAGCAAAGGCCTTGTAGGAGATGTGGGGTCCGCAGTTGGGGACTGGGAGCTGGTATTTGCAGACCAGCGTGTCGCTCTCCCAAGCAAAGATGGAGTCGTCGCAGAAACAGCTGAGGATGGTGTTACTGAGAGGCAGGAAAAACACCTGCAAGACAAACAACAGGGTAGAATGACAACACGGAGAAGAAAGAACGCATCACGTATCCTAGATGTACCAGACCTATCCGGGAGAACCAATCGCTTGAAATCAACCAACAACCTAAATCCCTACCTGACACTGTGTCAGTCCTCAGGACAATGGATCAGCTTCAACAACAACGTGTAGATGTTTACCCGCTGAATGCCAACAGACTGTCGGATGTTGAGCTTCCTCTTCCTCTGGAAGGTGTCCAGGTCCCACAGCTGAGCCGTGTCCAGCGACGTGGTGATGGCGTAGCGACCCGAGCTCTGGACCGAGATGGACGACACTGCCCCCTCGTGACCCCGCATCCAACTGACCAGCTGCTTTGTGTCTGAGAGAAAGAACCCAGCAACACCAAGGGTCGGTAAAAACTAACTTTGGGGGAAACAGTCCTGAGAACTTCAAAAAACAGAGGACATCGCATGAAAATGATTATTCAAAGCAGGAAGCGGTGTGTGGATGCTGTCCGCCCGGTACCTTTGTCAAAGCACTTGATGGTGAAGTCAGCCAGAGCCACGAGGAACTCGGTGGTCCTGCGAAGGCTGAAAGCCAGAGCGGTGCAGGCCTGGCCCGTCTTCTGCACCAGGCGGAACCTGACGGAGAAAAACACAAAAAACACAAGATCACAGAGATGTGAACGCACGATCTGCTCTAAATAAAAAAAGGTAATTCCTTTTCATGGCCTTGTAGGTTTAAAGAAAAAAAATCAAGTGTGCAAGTTTATTTATCATATTGTTCTGTATTAAATAGAACAAAGTCAGACAGGAAGAAAAGCAGTGTCAACATTAAGAAGGCTAAATCAGAAATGTGGGCTCAGTAACGACAGGAAGTCGACCACAATATTCTGGAACGTCATAATTCCCAAGTAGTAATATCATACAAGTGGTAAATAAACACTTTAAAGCACTATATTGGGATTTTTTTTTTGCACACCTGTTTCGACTGATGTCAAATACGTAGATGTTGCCATGGTGATCTCCAGCCAGGAAGGAGTCTCCGGTGGTGTCAAAGGCCACGTGGAGGAAGCGCACCGTCTTGGCATGCTGCACAGTGCGGACCACCGTCACCAGCACGCTGAGGAAGACATTTAATAAAAAAGGGTAAGACAGGACGAGACTACACAAACTTGTCGAGAAGGCCAGCAGTGTGTGTGTGGGGGGGGGGGGGGGGGGGGGTAGCTTCCGGTAGCTTCTTCAGCCCCAGTGGAGACCACAACACACTTGAAACCTGTGCTGTATAATTACAGTTCAATTATAACTATTATGTTATACTGACAGAATATCATTTATTTTATATTTCAGTTAATGTTTTTAATTTGTTATATACACACATATATATATATACACATATATCTATATACACACATTCAAGATTCAAGATTCAAGATGTTTTATTTGTCACATACACACACAGGGTGTGCAGTGAAATGAAAGTGGCAATGCTCAGCAGGAATGTGCAAGGGCAACAAGTACACACTATTTACAATAAAAAACAACACAATATTTACAGTAAGTGTGTGTGTGTGTGTGTGTGTGTGCCTAAGAGGGGCAGTTGTGTGGGTCTATGTCATATATATATACACACACACACATATATATATATGTATATATATATAATTTTATTTGTTTACATGTTTGTATTACCCTATGCTGCTGTAATATCAATAAAGGATGTATATTATTTTATCAAAAAGCAACACGTTTCATTTAAAAGCGGCTCCTGTCTAGTGGTTACAATGCACTGAAAAAGTGTCCAACAACAACAACAACACACACTTGAAGGGAACCACTGGGAATAAACTGTGTGACGTCACAGTGGATGCAACAAGTGTGATCAGATAGTTGCACGCGCGCGGAGCAGGCAGCTGCCGTCAGGGGGTGTTCAGGGCTGAGGAGTCAATGCGTGACAATGAAGCGCTGATCCAGAGTCAGTCACCAGGGGCTCGCGCCACCAGTCTCGACGGAACGTTAGTTACCCTTTTCCCGGCGCTGGTTTCCGGTGCCAGATTTTCCCCTCTTCTTTGTTCCCGATGTCTGTCACATCCATTTCAAAAGACGTCTTCAGACCCACCGAGAGCCCAGAGAGGAGTCTCCGTTCCTCTCCCGGCGTGACGTCACGCCGTTGCCGGAGCGACGCGGCGAGCTAACGGCTGCTATCGGCTAATCTCGTTGAAGGCGCAGCGAACAGCGCGAAATTTAAAAACGTCGTCATTCAGTCGCGTTAACGGTTAGTTTCCGGTTCCGCCGTTTAACCGTCCGTCACTCGGCCGTCCCGGTGCCTTCAAAGCGCTCCGCACTTTCCGGTCCCGGTGTTCTTCCACTTCTGTTTCAGTTGTTTTAGTTTTGCTCGTTTTAAGAGCGGGTATTTTGGCGCCCACAATTGACGTACCAGGTAAACAGAGGAGTGCATGCTGGGAGTTGTAGTTTGAAACTATTAAAACAAATTACAAAATGATGACGCGATACAAGAAGAGAATCATTTTGTAAACTGAAAGTGACATCCTACAAACATAAACTGGACACATTTGAGTTTTAAGTGTGTTTTTTATATGTATGAACAGTAAAAAACAAAAATAGGCGTTCCGTTCTGACACGCGCACAATCGCGTCTCGTGTATGTCCCTCACCGCGTGCCGTACTCAGTTCTCAAACACATTCAATGTCAAACGAAAAGTAGGAAATGACAGAGCAACTGCACAATACAACATTTAACTTGAACAAAACAGTAGATATTGTTCTGGTATTTTCTAGTGATGGCGAGATGAAGCTTTCAATCCAACAGGCCGAAGCTTCATGCTACTTGATTTGCTCTACTGCGCCATCAGGTGGACAATAAAGGTAAAACAGGCAGAGAAACGTCATCAGGGCACGAGCATTACATCACGGACAAATGGACAATATCAGTGGACAAAAGAGAATCTTGACATGACCGTCATGCAGAACACGAGTGGGAGTTTATTTCTGTTGATTTGACCTCACGTGAGGTTTCATTTAAATTCAAACGTATTTACATGAGTATTATCTCCAAGTAAATATCGTGCTTCTTCTGATTTACATTCATCCAGTGAACACGTCATTCGCTCCGCCCCTCTCCACGGGCTGCAGGTAACAGCCGGAAATCGGGCGCATCTGTTACGTCATTTCCGGTCGCTTTCTGCCCCCAGATTGGGCAAGTGGGAACCTTTGCATGTCACTCGGGAAGTACAAACAAACATGTTGGTGGGAGATAATATAAATGCATCCGGTTCTTACATGTATCCTTCAAATTAAGAGCATGTTAGACAAAAGTCGTCAAAATTAATATATCGTTCTGTAAATAACTCGAAAGATAAATAACTCTACGAACTTACAACTTGGTGTTTTATTTATTATCCCCAGTGTATTAATGTTTGATAAGAATGTACAGTAGAACATTCCAGATACAGGAGAACATTCCAGATAGAGGAGAACATTCCAGATAAAGGAGAACATTCCAGATACAGGAGAATATTCCAGATACAGGAGAATTTTCCAGATACAGGAGAGCATTCCAGATACAGGAGAATATTCCAGATAGAGGAGAACATTCCAGATAAAGGAGAACATTCCAGATACAGGAGAATATTCCAGATACAGGAGAATTTTCCAGATACAGGAGAGCATTCCAGATACAGGAGAATATTCCTGATAGGAGAATATTCCAAATACAGGAGAATATTCCTGATACAGGAGAACATTCCAAATACCGGAGAATATTCCTTCCGACAGCAATAAGACTTAATAAGAAATCACCTCTGGCCAGATCCTCCTCAAATTGAACATCAATAAACCTTGCACCTCTTTCACTTGATATACTTTACACTTACGCATTTTTTCCATCTTCATATCCTTTATTATTTAAATGTTATTAATTGAATATGTCCTGCTCTGCTAGTATTTTATTGTATTGTATATGTTGTAACCATGCTTGCTGCTATAAACAAAATATATCTCAGCACATCTGGTTTGACTTTGAAAGATGTAACCGGATGTGCTTCCTCTGACCTACGTAACTTGCTAGGCTAGCCGCCTGTGATTAGCCACGTCATGTAAAGTTAGCAGTGGAGTCCTGACACGAGAACAGAGAAAGCAGCGAGGGGTCGCGGCGCGTTCGCGATATCAGCGCAATTCTAAAGAGCAGCGATATTTTCACGTTTATAAGTCGGCGGTGATCGTATGGAAAGATGTCGGATGTCGGGGACTGGTTCAGAAGCATCCCTCTCATCACCCGGTCCTGGTTCGCTGCTTCCATCGCGGTTCCCTTGATTGGAAAACTGGGACTGATTGATTTCAGGAACCTCATGCTGTTCCCAGAGCTGGTCCTCACTAGATTTCACGTGAGTGTCTCTTGTCTCCTGCGTGTAGCGATGTAAAGCTGTGTGTGTGTGTGTGTGTGTGTGTGTGTTCTGGATGTGCTCGGCGAGCTAGCGAGTGGCTATCGGGGCTCACCGAGCAGCAGGCCTGTGTTGCGTGACAGCCAATCAGAGGAGGCCTGTGTTGTGTGACAGCCAATCGGAGGGCGAGACGCAGAAGGTTAGGACTTCCGGGTGCTGTCAAAATGCTACTTAATTTAGCAACACCTTGTAAGGCGTAAATATCACACCGGGGCGAGAAAAAAGTATTTTTAATGACCAGAGATGATAATGTAGCCGAGCTGTTGACGTTTCTGTTTTTAGTGGACGATAATAACTTTAGTTTCAGGTTCTGTTGCTGTTTCAACCACAAGTTGAAGAAAGTAATTTGGACTTCCTGCAGTAAAAGGATCCCTTCAGGCGGCGGGTTGTCGGCGGGTGAAGCCTGACAGGCCTGGCTCGGGGCCAAATTACACAAATATACTAATTTGCCTAATGGTGAAAAGTTACTACGTATATTAAAGTACCACACTCACGTGCAAGTTGTGTCCTATCGTGACGGGTTACTTATAATAACATGTTATTACCTATAGTCAGTTTATACAACATGATGCATTGATAGATTACACCACCTAGCGTTACTTCCAATAAGCTCCAACTTCAGTGTAATGCTACTTTCACATTAACAAGTAACAATAACTCATTTAATATAATGTTATAATGTTGTATATATACACTTTATACTCTCATGCTACACCTGCAAACATAATAAGCATTACTGCTTATGTCTTGATGCATTTTTAATACTTTCTGTTGGTACTAATGTAAGATTTTTCAAAATAAAAGATCTATAGCATTAAATCAGAAGATGTGGACAACGTCAGTAAATAATAATAAATACTCAATTTATATTTTGGTTATGACTGAGACGTCAACATGACTAATAAATGATGAATCTTTAAAGTCTAGTCGATAAAATTACGTAATACAAATTTGAATCTATTTTGTGCAACATTGAATTTGAGCAAATGTTAAATAAAAGAAAAGCAACACGTTTGTATTATTGTTGGATTTAACGGCTGAAAAGATTCATCGAATATCAACTAGATAACTGCTCTAATGTAGGTGTACTAAAATACATAAAGTTGATGACAAAATAAAAGGTGGTGCAGCCACATTTCTAGTAATAACTGAGGCACATTCAAGATGTATTCCACTTCTATTGCACGTTGTGATTATATCCTGTCTGTTTTAAAGTAATTTATAGTATAATAGTAATAGTAAAGGTTACAATCCACACGCAGGTGCTTAGCGGCTGTGCTGACGTGCCTCTCTCTCCTTTCAGCTCTGGAGGCCAGTGACCGCCACCTTGTTCTTCCCAATAACCCCCAACACCGGCTTCCTGTACCTGGTCAACCTGTACTTCCTCTACCACTACTCCAGTCGGTTAGAGACAGGTGAGAACACACACACACACACACACACACACACACACACACACACACACACATACACACAGGTTCAATAATATCATTTAAACTCCATCTCAAAACATACCTGGTTACACTAGCATGTGGTTAAATTACATATTCTATGGCCTTCTTTTTTATCTTTTTAGTTAATTTATTTATTGTGTTTTTTAATTCATAACCCTAACCCCCTAACCCTATTGTACTTTGATCTTTTCACTGTTGATGTGTTTTAGCCCCTGTTGTTGTTAAATTTGTTTTTAATTGACTCCTCCTGCACTTTGTGACACTTTGTGATCAGTGTGTGTCACGCTCATCCTCTTCCCGGTATTGTTTTCCAGGGGCGTTCGATGGCCGACCGGCGGACTACATCTTCATGCTCTTCTTCAACTGGATCTGCATCGTCGTATCCTTTTGGGCCGGCGGGACAAAATAACAACAACATTTTGTTTAAATGATGAATTTCATTCCACCGTCTCTAAAGTTACGTCCCAAGTTAGTTTTTCACTCCACCATTGATCCTGTGACTCAGCTGTCTTCTTTGCAAACCTTCTCGCTCTCTCTCTCTGTCTGTCTGTCTCTCTCTCTCTCTGTCTCTCTCTCTCTCGGTCTGTCTCTCTGTCTCTCTCTCTCTGTCTTCATCTCTCTCTCTCTCTATCCCTCTTTCTCTCTGTCTTCATCCCTCTCTCTCTCTGTCTTCATCCCTCTCTCTCTCTCTGTCTTCATCTCTCTCTCGGTCTGTCTCTCTCTCTCTGTCTTCATCTCTCTCTCTCTATCCCTCTTTCTCTCTGTCTTCATCCCTCTCTCTCTCTCTCTGTCTTCATCTCTCTTTTTGTTTTCATCTCTCTCTCTCTCTCCATCTCTCTGCAGCTCTGTGCCAGTGGCCTAATCTAGGTCACATGTGCGTCTCTCCTCTCTGGAGTTCAGCTTTGATCGTCTGTCTTTTCCCTGAGACACATTTGGGGAAACCTCCTGTTCTCCTTGAACCCGATCTTCAGTTTTATAGTTTCATAGTTTCTGTTACTTCAGGCAAATTGTGGGAGGTTAGGTTTGCTCAAAGGCACGTGTCAGTGAGGCAGTGTGGATATTTGATTGGCAACCCTTCCGGTCCCCAGCTGCTCTAACCTTCAGGCTCCAGCTGTGATTGTTTTGAGCCACCGGGGGTGTTGTTGTTGTTGTCGTCCTTGACTCTGGCTCTAGATAACTGGGATGCTGATGGACATGCGGGTAAGAATCCTCCTTTTAAATGGAAAGAAGGGTTTTTATTTTAATTTTATTTTGAAATATTATATTTATTTTTTAATATATCAAATATAATATATTTCTATGAAATATAATATATATATATATATAGAACAAAAGCTCCACATTTAAAATATATCGATAATGTTGTTGCTCCTCAGCTGCTGATGATCCCCCTCATCATGTCGGTGCTCTACATCTGGGCTCAGTTCAACAAAGACACCATCGTGTCCTTCTGGTTCGGAACGAGGTTCAAGGTAAGGTCCCCGTCACCGCCGCCGCACACGCTAACTTCTGCTTCACAAGAAATACAAAGTATTTCACAGTAATGTCGGGGCACATTTATCCTATTTTTAATGTTTTTGACCACATCGTCTGAACTTATTCCAATGTTCACATCAATAAGTGTTCCTATTATTCCGTCGCAGGCTCATTATCTACCGTGGGTCATTCTGGTTTTCAACTTCATCATCGGAGGCTCGTGAGTAACTACTTTAACAATGTATTTTATGTTAATGAGGAGGTATCTCCTGTACTCTGTAGGGAGGGAGTCGTCATGTTGCTCTAAGTTGTCCCCGTGAGGTTTGAGTATTAATGTTTCTCTTGCGCTGCAGGTTTGTGAATGAACTGACGGGGAACCTGGTGGGTCACCTCTACTTCTTCCTCATGTACAAGTACCCCGTGGACCTGGGAGGACGCAGCTTCCTCTCCACACCGGAGTTCCTGTAAGTCTTAATCTCCCAAATGTTTTAGAATTTTCTTTTGTTGCGCAATACAATGCTTAAGTTAGTTAGTTCGTTTCTTCTTGTTGTTGCTCGATTTGCAAAAAAGTGTTTTCTATTCCTTGATTTCTAATGTTCCCCCTCCCCCCTTTGCACATCTCTCTCTCCAGATATCGGTTCTTCCCCAACAGGAGGGGAGGAGTGTCCGGCTTCGGAGTCCCCCCCACCAGACCAGCTGCCCAGGAGCCGCAGGGGGGAGGGGGTGATGGAAGAGGAGGAGGAAGAGGAGGACGTCACACCTGGGGCGAAGGCTTCCGTCTGGGGGGTGAATGAGCAGAGAGAGAGAGAGAGATAGAGAGAGCTCCACTGGCTGACTGACTGATGACTGACTGACTCATGACTGACGACTGACTGAATGTGAAGCCGACGGAAGGAAATATAAATAAATATGTTTTGAAGATGCTTGAGCTTCCTTCCCGTTCCCTTTCCCCACAACATTGATCTCAACCCCCTTCAGCTGGACGACGAGATGCTGCAGCTGCACACAAGCTCTCGTTCTCTCTTGTTCTCATTCTTTCTGTCATTCCCTCTCTAGCTCTTGTTCTCTCTCTATTCACTCTCTCTCCCTTATTCGCTCTCTTGTTCGTTCTCTCTCCATCTCTCTCTCTCTCCATATCACATGACATTGCAGCTGAACATGGGAGTTATTTAGAGCTCCGTCTTCAGCTCAGATTTTTTTCCTACATGGTGTAAAATGTTTTCAGCTTGTCTTCAGATCTCGACCAAAAGGAGAAGATGAGACTTTCTGCTCTTTTTCTCTGTAAATACAAGTTGTTTATTGAAACGGTCGACTGAGTCGAGTCATTATGTCTCCACCACGTCTCCTTATCTTTATCCATGTCTCCACCACGTCTCCTTGTCTCCACCACGTCTCCTTATCTTCCACCACGTCTCCTTATCTCCACCCAGTCTCCTTATCTTTATCCGTCTCCTTATCTCCACCATGTCTCCTTATCTCCACCACGTCTCCTTATCTTTATCCGTCTCCTTATCTCCACCATGTCTCCTTATCTCCATCCACATCTCCTTATCTTTATCCATGTCTCCTTATCTCATCACGTCTCCTTATCTCCACCACGTCTCCTTATCTCTACCCACGTCTCCTTATCTTTATTGTTGTCTCCTTATCTCCACCACGTCTCCTTATCTCCACCACGTCTCCTTATCTCTACCCACGTCTCCTTATCTCCACCATGTCTCCTTATCTCCACCACGTCTCCTTATCTCTACCCATGTCTCCTTATCTCATCACGTCTCATCTCCACCATGTCTCCTTATCTCCATATCTCTACCCACGTCTCCTTATCTCCATCAGTCTCCTTATCTCCACCACGTCTCCTTATCTCTACCCATGTCTCCTTATCGTCTCCTCGAGGCCACATGGCTGGGTGACTTCAGTATGTACGACAGTGAGGGCCGACACCAAATATTATTTTACACATCAATTAACTGACAATTGTCATGAATCACTTCTAGAAATGTAAAAATGGTGTAAATGATTTTTTTGTTTGGCCCAACAACAACAGTGCACATCCTAAATACACACTGTAGTGTGGTTGGGAGTGAAGTGTAGAGTCTGAACACCTGCCAAGTTCAACCAAACCCAGGTGTACGGTGGTAAAGTGACCCGATGAAGAGGGGGAGGAGTCAGACTCGATGTGTCACTCCTCAGTTACACTAAAAACACACATAACTGAAGTAAACAATCAGCCCAGCTGTGATGCACTGGCAGACCAAGGCGGTGTATAGTTGGTTGTGTATTTATTGAGTTACAGCAGACTTAAGGTAGAAAATGAAAAAAATGCAAGCCCCCCCCCCACACACACTTAAAGCAGCAGCAGACATTCAGACCGCCGGACGTTCACCTGCTGCTCGAATCGAAGGTGGATTCATTTGCCTTTTTTTCCTCGCAGGCACAAATATTGCAAGCGCTTGCAACCCGAATCTCACACACAGTTAAGAAGCATCTGAGGATGAGGCTGTTAATTAAAACTGTTGAAGCGCATGCAAAAGAAGTTCATGACAGCTTTTTTTGGCTGTTGGCGATATTACAAATTCATCTTAACGCAGATAAATCCACGCACGACTTCATTTTCCTCTCGGGGGAGAGAAGAAGATTCATAAACCGACATTTCAGGTGTTGGAAATCAACTGAATCCAATCCAGCTTCAAACAAAAAGAAGAAACCTTCCTGGAGCCAGAAGGACCAGAGGGGGGGAGGGGGTACAGTTCTGTTATCATGCGTGAAACAGCCTCCAAAGAAATGTTCTTGGCCGGTTCCTGTAAAATAGTATTTAATTTTTTTTTTCCAAACGAAGAAGAAGAAGAAGAGACGAAGCCAAGTCACGGTCACCAGTTCTGAGACCGACGGCGACGCGTCAGAAAAGGCAGCGTGGTGCGGTCCAACCGACTTCTCCACGCGGTCGATCGGTTCTGAGTGTGTGTGTGTGTGTGGGGGGGGGGGCGTGTGTGTGTGTGGGGGGGCGTGTGTGGGGGGGGGCGTGTGTGTGTGTGTGTGCGCGCCGATTGCCCGGAACCCGAGAGCCCTTGAGGCTGGCGGTCTGGCTGCAGGAGGCCCTCATGTTCACATCTCTGTCAGGCGGCTCCTCGTGGAGTCGTGACCGGGTGCGACTCAACGAATAGGACGACTTCTCAGACGTACACTTTGATCTTAAAACAGAAAAAAACATTCCAGGTTTTTGGGGCATCGGACGTGAATTATTGTTTCTTCTTTTTTACAAAACGTGCCCTTTCAGTAAAACTATACAATTTTTTTTTTGTAATACAGAAAAATATTTACAAGGGTGCTTGTTTAATAATAATTAAAAAAATGTAGTAGTAGTAAGAACAATGCATCAAGTCCAGCTTTGGCACTCCTCTGCACCACAGGGTGGGACCAGAGGCCCCGGCGCTTTGTGATGACATCACAGGCGGCCGCCTCCACATTCGGGCGTCTCGAGTCGGCGCGTGACGGTCTGCGACTTAGAGATCAACGTTTACTCCACCTGCAACAGAAAGGGTGGAGTAAACACATTGAAATAAGTTTCAGATTATAATTTGGTCACATAAATTCAGAGAAACAGCTAAATGATGGGTTTTGCATGCGAATAGAAACTAAAATAACTTTATTGGCTAAAAAACTATCAACGTGGCGCCGTGAGCTCTCCCTGTGACAGGAACACGGCGTGGGTGTGCGACATAGATGATGCTAATGATGGTGTGGGTCCAACCATCACCCTGCCACCCCAGCATGCAATCTTTTTTGGAGGGCCAATCAGAGGTAATTGTCCCCCTAATAGCTTCCTGGGTGGCTGGTCACGGCAGCTGTGGCTTCTTAAAGGAGCAGCGTACCATTTATTTATCTTTTCATTCAAAGCCGAGGCACACAAACTCAAAATCCATCCCTTTGAAAAACAACACGTCACTGAAAAATGTTTTCTATGAACGGGCCAATTGTGTAAATATACAGAGTAATATTCATTTATCACGCTTTGAAGGATATTTCACCAGATCAACCCACCGTCAGCCGGTGAGCCGGCCGGGCTGCTCCATGGCGGGAACCTCCCCGTCCGCCGCCAGCCTCGGCCGCTCCATGGCGGCTTCGCCCTCCGCCACGGTCACCTGCACCCACCTGGCGGGAAGCAGACGCAACGCTTCAAACACACAGACACTGATCAGATAAAAAGGAGAACAAGGAGAACAATGACTGACTGACTGACTCTCACACACACACACACACACTCTCTGGTCGACGAGATTCAGCATCCACAACGTGTGTATTTTTGAGACCGTTATCACTGTCGTGGCCATTTGTCCAAATAACTCAAATGAAACTATAAATCTAATCACCACGGACGCACTTTTTAGTTTACGCAGCCAAAAGAAAGTAAAGTCCATCTCCGCGTGTCATTATTCTGATCATTTATTTACAAACAAACAAAAAGAACAAACAAAATGCTGACACTGGTAAAAAACCATCGGCCACCCAGGTGCATGCTGGTCCTGAAGCTACCTTCATGTAACCAGTGTTACGCAATCAGTGAACCTAACACTAAATATATAAACAACAATCACAATGAACTAAACTAAACTATAAGAAAAAAGCTCTTATAACCTCAATAAGCAATGAATAATCAATATTACTTTACAATCAAACTAAATAGAAATGTCAAAGTATATAACTCCAACAATCACAAATAAAATAAAATCTTCCTATAACTCCTCATTCTTTTAAACTTGGCGGTGAGCTGATCTTTTATAATCTCCCAGGAGAATGAAGTCCCCGTCTCCCTCTCTGCACCCACCTCGCTTTGTCCGCCTTGCCGGCGCCGGTCTGGTCCGGTCCGGCCCGGCTCAGGTCCGTCACGCTGTGGGCCAACCGGCCGCTGACCCACTGGACTTTGTCCTGGTCCGACGGCTTGGAGCGCCCCGGGGCGGCGGCGCCGTCCTCGCCGGCCTCCGCTGGCGCCAGAGGAGAGACGACACCGTCAGACCGACGCGCTGCGACCCGACCGCGACCCGACCGCGACCTTCTCCTCCAGAACTCACCTTTCACGGCCTTCGCCTCCGCGGGAACACTCGGCTTCTTCCCAGAACTCTGGCCGTTCTGCTCGCGGCCCGCTCGCTGCCGCCGCTCCGCCGGGTTCGGCTTCTGGATCGCTTCCATCCAGTCCGGAGCGCCGCCGTTCTTCAGCGCCGCGCGGTGCTCCTTGAACCAGCGGACGATGTCGGTGCGCCCGAGGCCCGTCTGGACCTCCAGCTGGCCGTACTCCTCGGGGGACGGCCAGCGAGTCCGGCAGAACGTCTGTCGGGCCGCAGAACATTCATTTAAACCTCCGATTCACAGCGGAACCGGGAACGAGCGCTGCACGTCGACGTGGCCGCCGTGGAGGGGTCCGGTTGGCCTCGGCTGCTGGCCGATTACCAATCGGCCAGCAGCAATATTACTTGTGCTATCTATTGTGTAATAATTACATGGATGTTTCATGACTAATTAAATCAATTGTGTGAAAAGCTTGGTCTTGAAAAGTACACATTGTTAGTCTGTGATTACCAATCAGCCAGCAGCCGAGGCCAAGTCTCCAACCGGCAACCATCGACACATGAATACTGGCTGTGGTACTGTGTGCTGGTCACCGTGACCTTTGACCTTTGAACCACACCAAGGAAAGGCCGTTCCTGCTCGAGTCCAAGTGGATGATCGTAATCACTTCCAAGTAAATTCTCTGGATCATCCTCAGAGAGATGGCGGAGGTTACCGACGCGGGGACACACGTTAAAGTGATTTTTCGGGGTCCGTGTAATCAACAAACTACATTTATAAATCGGCTATTTCGGAATATTAACGTCGGCAACATTGAGTTTTCCTACGACGACGTAAAGAATCAAAGTTCTTCTTCCACAAGTACCGGCCTCACGATGAATACACATCAAATAAATAAAAGGTGCCTCATCATCACTTCATCTCTTTCTTACCCCGACCCGCGTCTTATTCTAACAACGCGTCAGCGCTGCTCCTCACCTCTCGGAGGAGGCCCAGGCAGCGGCCGCTGATGGCAGTTTGCGGTTTGGGGCTGGCGGAGGCCGACAGGACGGGAGGGCGGGGAGAAGAGGAGGCGGAGGAGTCGAGGACGGGAGGGGATGCCGAGGAGGAGAGGGTCGGCGGGTGAGGGGAGGAGGCCGCGAGCACAGGAGGGGAGGAGGAGGAAGAGGAGAGGACGGGCGGATGAGGGGAGGAGCGCGGCGGTTTCCCGCCCGGCTCTCGGTGGGCGGTGCCGTTCGGCAGCGCTCCGGGCCGCTCCTCCGCGGGCTTGGACGACATGGCGAGGAGAGCCTTCTCCATGTTGTCCCTCAGCGCCCGCCGCTCGGAGAACCAGCAGTCCACCTCGGTGAGGGACAGCCGCGCCTCCTGGGCCAGCCGGTCTGCAGCAGGACAGAGGTCAGGGGTCAGGAGAAGGCTTCTTCAGGAAACCTCCGTCTCTCTCTGAGGGACTTAGAGGAGCTCATTAGAAACATGGCGGCGGGTCCAGAGAGAGACCGGCCTGCAGCGCCTCGGGGGGGGGATTAAATATAAATGGAATAAAAACAGTTGGACTTCATAAAGTTAAGTTACAGAGTCAGGACACTGAACTGTATCTCCCACAGTCAGTAAGTTTTAGTCTGGAGAAGTTTGGGAACCTTTTTCTTCGGTTATGACCAGAGGCGTGTGTAGGATTCAAAGAAAGGGGGGGTAAGCCCCGAGGGGGGAGGGGGGGGGAGCCCCGAGGGTTAAGTTAAGTTTGGACATCCATAGTTAGAGACAGAATTTCAGGGTCATAGTGATATGTTATGCTCACCTGGACTCTATCACTGAGATAAAGATTAACTAGTTCAGTGGTAAATATACCATTCAATGGACAAAAAACATTATAATAATATTTATTAATGCAAAGAATAGAGCGATAGTTTTTTTTTTCTAACTCGCCCGTTCACACTCTCGCTCACTGGAGGCAGTTTATAACTCTTATTCCCTTTCCTTTGCCTCAAGTAAAGCTGAATGTAAGAAGCTAACAATCGTTAATATCTACCGATATATTATATATATGTATATAGCCACATCCTGTAACTACCTGGACTTACAAGTCCACTCGGTGCATCGTTTACTTTGAGCTGAAAAGGACGTTTTATCAACAGCTGTTACGTAATGTTCATGTCTTCATGGCGAGACGTCACGCCGCGTGTGAGAGCTTTACCTAGCTCCGCCTCCGTCGGAGCGCCGCTTCTCTGGAAGCTCTCCTCCAGCGCCTTCAGCTGCTCCGACGACTTCCCCTTCACCCTCTCCAGCAGGGGGAACTGGTGGGGCACCGCCTTCTTTATCAGGGCACCCTTGGGTGCTGGCGTCACCTCGGCTTTCACCAGCACCGGGGGAGGAGGAAC
Source organism: Pseudoliparis swirei (assembly GCF_029220125.1). Taxonomy (NCBI): domain Eukaryota; kingdom Metazoa; phylum Chordata; class Actinopteri; order Perciformes; family Liparidae; genus Pseudoliparis; species Pseudoliparis swirei. The sequence goes on along the minus strand of NC_079409.1, from coordinate 22,087,543 downwards.
ACCTTCCGGAGAGAGAGGGAGAGGGGGAGAGAGAGAGAGAGAGAGAGAGAGACACAGAGAGAGAGACACACAGAGAGAGAGAGAGACACACAGAAAGAGAGACACAGAAAGAGAGAGAGAGACACAGAGAGAGACACACAGAGAGAGAGACACAGAGAGCCACACAGAAAGAGAGACACAGAGAGAGAGAGAGACACACAGAGAGAGAGACAGAGAGAGACAGACAGAGAGAGAGAGAGAGATTCAGACAGAGAGACAGAGAGAGAGACAGAGAGAGCCACAGAGAGAGACTTAAAGATCTAAATAATAACTAATAAAGAGTAATTGATATTAATAAATGACACAAACTTGGCAGTATGGCCTAACATGTATAATATATCACTTTAATATCAACATTAAATGCTTCTGAAGGTGTAGAGCAATGTTTACGGCATTATTTGAGCGTCAATGTAAACCATCCATATTCTAAATGTTATCTTTTTACTGTGTTATTGTCATTGTTGTGCTCATTTGCAGACAGAATGTATTTAAAATGATGAGGAAATAACTTTATTTTGTGTCTGTATTTAAACGTCTCGGCCACACACCTTTCAGGTTGAGGAGCCGCTGCTCACTGAACCACTTCTTGATCTCTCCTCGGGACAGCCCGGTGGTCTCGATCAGCCGGTAGATCTGTCACACGACGCCACGCAGCAGGAGAGAAGGGGGGCGTTCATCGAAGAGAAGCCAGGGGACACAACAATCTCATGCCAATAATCCCTCGAGTATAGATAGATATCTCTATAGATATATCTATAGAGATATCTATCTCCTTCTGATGGCACGAATGATGTCATTTCACTCACTTATTCTTACCTCGTCTTCCTCGGGGAACGGACACTGCGTGTAGCTGCACCTCAGCACCGATAACTGCTCCGTGGTTTTGTTGGCGTCCACCGTGAAACTCAGCACTTTGGGCGCCGCCGGCTTGGAGGCGGCCACGGGCGCCAAAATGGTTTGAATGATGGACGGCCGTTTACTCTCCGTGAAGATCATCGGCGAGGCCAGGGGGCGCTTGAGCGACTGCGCCACCTGGGGGGTAAACGCGGCGGGGAGACGGTGACCACCTGCTATCGCGAGTCGTTTGCGTTAAGGGTTATAAAAATTAAAAAAACACGTCCGCCCAGAGGTCTCGTACCTGGGTGGCCACGGTGAGCGCCAGCGGCGTGCAGGTGACGTTGGAGCCGTTGGCGACGGGCGTCAGCACCAGGCTGGTGGCGCCCAGCAGCTGGCAGGGGAGCGACTGCAGGAGGGAGGCGCCGTACGACTGCGGGGCGACCACGGCGAAGGTCTGCGGCGCCGAGGAGATGGTGCCGTTGAACATCTTCTTCCTCGCTTCTTCCACCTGTCGAAGAAGGAAAGCCATGGTTAGAACTGTACGTGAAAAAATTCATAATACTATGTGTGATGTGTACTTCAAAAAGAGTAATTAAAGTACCAAAAAGTCTCTAATTCTTAACATCTCAACTATTTTAAATAAAAGCAAGATGCTTAAACTGTTTCAAAAAGGATATGATGGTCTCATTTCCTGATTCATTTTAAGTTATTACCAGTAATACTCTAATAATATTTTCATGTCGATGACCCTCGTCTGGCGAGTCCATCCATTTGCCAAATGAAGTGACATAACGGTGACGGATTCGTATGTCTGTGGCAACATTCAAGTGGAAATGATGGTGATCACCCAAAAAGCCCAAAACCTGATCAGAGCTCATCACTGTAATGCAAATAATGCCTCAAAGCATTGTTGTGATGCAACATGAGGCGATAGACAACATACAAAAGAAACACAGGATCATAACCTTCGCATTGAAAATGCGAAGGTTATGTTTTGATCGCCGTGTATTTATTTATTTATTTGTATGCGTGTTACTCGCATAACTCAAAAAGTATGAAACGGAATCACATGAAATTTGGTAGGATGATTGGTTATTATCCGGGGACCATTTGATTAGATTTTGGGATTGATCGGGTTAAAGGTCAAAGTCAAGGTCATGAAAAGGTCAAAATCTTCTTTTTACCATAGCGCAGTCAATTTATATCCAATTGGCATGCAACTAATGCCAAAATGTTCATAATTCAAGGCCCAATCTTGTGATATGCGAAGGTATGCGCTCTACCGAGTGCCCGTTCTAGGTATTCTCAGTATTTATTCTAAATTGACGGCATTTGAAATGCAATCCGTGATAAGCACAGTGTCCATCTCCGTTATGTAACTCCTACCTCCTCCGGTGACCAGCTGATGCCCTGTTTGAGCCTCTGGGTGGTGAACCAGACTTTGATCTGCTCCTCTGGGTGCTTGGAGGCGGCGGTGAGCCAGGAGAGCTCCGCCTGCGTCGGGTAGGGGAACTTGTTGAAGGACGAGATGAGCGTCAGGTTGTCGTCCAGCGTGGGGTTGTATTTGGTTGTGTTCAGGGGCACCGCGATCTTCGGCACCTGGAATCATAGAGTAAGCGATGGTAAATCAATTCAGTGTAGTTTGTATAGCCCGATATCACTAACTCCCCTCAGAGGGCTTTACAATCCGGACACATACGACATCCCTGACCTTTGACCTCCCAAAAAATAGAAACAAAAACTTTCAGGAGAGAAACAGAGGAGGAGCCCTCTCCGGGATGGACAGACGAATAGATGTCATGTGACCAGAGTTAAAGAGTTACAACAAATTCAATGACTTCATGTCATTGAATATGAACTCATGAAGTAACTATATCCACAAGTATTGTGCTCAGTTTTCTGGAGTTAAAAAAGAAATAAAAAACATACACCATAATGCATCTTAAAAACTGAAGAAAAGAGACTGGTGACGTTAATTTAAGGGGTCCTCATCATGACTAGTTAGGCTTAATTTTAGGGTTCCTTATAATGACTGTTGTGGCTGATTTTAGGGGTCCTCATAATGACTAGTGAGGCTTAATTTTAGGGGTCCTCATAATGACTGGTGAGGCTAATTTTAGGGGTCCTCATAATGACTGGTGAGGCTAATTTTAGGGGTCCTCATAATGTCCAAAGAAGATCTGGAAAGGCACCATGTCATTTGGTGCCAATTATGAGGAAAACCTTCCTTCAGAAACTAAATAAATAAAACCCATAATGCATGCATCACAGAGGTCAGATCAAAGGAGCGCCCTCCTACCTGAGTGTAGTTCAGAGGCCGCTGTAGGGAAGGCATGATGTGAGAGAGGCCTTCTGCTTTGAGGAGCGTCGACTCGGGGAAGATGACCATCCCGTTCACGTTGACCGCCGCGAACGCCTTCTTGGCCAAATCTGTCCGTTTATTATCCGACGACGTCGGTTTCGGTTTAGCGATCTTGACGGCGGTGGGTTTGCCGAGTTCGTCCCCTTTGGCGCCGCCGGCCGCGTTGTAGACCACCGCGTTGCCGCTGAAGCCCTCGATCGTCTGCTCCAGGATGGTCTGATTGTTCATTTTGATGCGCTTGAACTTGAAGTTGCTCTCCCCGGGGTGACAGCGCTCGTTGTGCTCCGTCAGCGTGTCGAACTTCTTGGTGTTGAAGTTGCAGACGGCGCACAGGTACAGCGGGTTGAGGATGACGTTGGGGTGGTTGGCGTCGACGTGCTCTTTGAAGGTGTTGAGGTTCTGCGTGGAGAAGGGGCAGTACTTGCACTCGTAGCCGCCCTGCTGTCTCCGCGGAGGCTTGGAAAGGTCCGGCGGCTCCGCTGCTGGCTCGCCTGGACCCGGGGGGGGAGGGTCCGGGGCCTTGGCCGTCAGGTCCAAGTCGGTCTCCGTTGAGGGATCCGCTTCCATCGGCGCCTCCTCGGGATGGTTCTCCGTTTTTGTCTGGAAGAAGGCGGTTTCTCAGGTGAAAAGGACACGGGACTAGAGATGGACACGCCACAACAGAACATCGCTTGCATCATGTCATAGATCATCATTCACCAGTTGAAATGCACAGATATACCAACGATCCTTGTGAAGAAAAAGATGATGATTTGGTACCTCCATCTGCCTGATGGATGGTGGAGGTCTCCATCGTGGAATATGCCTACTATGAACTATTCATACTCTGTCACATTCATTGAATGTATTTTAACTCTAAATCTGTCCTTCTGTACACATTACATCTATTGCATCTGTCCATCCTAGGAGAGGGATCCTCCTCTGTTGCTCTCCTCCAGGGTTCTTCCCTTTTTTCCCTGTGAAGGGTTATTTGGGAGTTTTTCCTGGTCCGATGTGAGGTCAAAGGTCAAAGGTCAGGGATGTCTATGTGTACAGATTGTAAAGCACTCAGAGACAAATTTGTAATTTGTGAAATTGGGCTATACAAATAAACTGAATTGAAACCCAACCCTAAGTGCAAGACTAAAAATACGTTAAACTGGAATCATCTTTAATAAGTTCATCCCATTGGAGTAAAGCTCGCTGCTCGTGGCAGACCTGTTGAACGTGTACCTCCATGTCCTCCTCCGTGTCATCGTCCAGCTCCACCATGGTCCGCTCTGGCCGGATCATCAGGGGAGTGGAGGCCTTCCGTCGGCTGGACATGACGAGTCTGGCTGGACGGCTGCCGTCACCTGGTGCCCGCGCTCGGCCGGAGGTGGTACCACGAGGGCCGGGGTGCGGGACGCAGGACTGCCGTCACGGGGTGGTCGTGGCTGATGGGCTTCAGGTACCGGAGAAAGGCCAGGAGGCCCGGACCGAGGCACAGGCCTGGGCTCTCTTCTATATATCAGGAGAGTCTCTGGGATCAGTCTAAAGAACCGTGTTCCCCAGGAGGAAGCTGAGGGGGCGGTAGAGGGTGGAGACGGGTCTGGTGCAGTATTTGCCGGGCTGTCAGCTCCGATGCTGGCTGACCTCCTGGAACGTCATGACAGGATGCTACCTGGATGGCAGAAACAAGAGAAGAACCAGTTTAAAAGCAGATTATGACTAACATTAGACAGACGTTTGTATTTTGGCCTTGGTTTGTTTGTTTGAAGACATTATTTTATCTTCATTTGATCTACTTCTGTGATCCAAGACTCAGGCTTGAGGTTAGCCCCCCAATGACAGATTCTTTCTGCATCATGTGCAGTTAAATGGTCAACAATAAATAAATATGACAAATTAATAAAAAAGGTGCACTTTTGCACGCAATATGTTTGTGAATATGAATGCCACTTTGAACTAGTCGGTACAGCCCACGACAAACTCAAACCTGTCGCACCAACCAGCCTTTTGTTGTGTTGCATCTTCATTTTAATTTGCCGATAGCATGGCTATGACTTCAGTATATTTTAAAAGTAAAATGAGGGACTTGTTGAGGATTAGTTTCAAAACATAAATCCACATTATGCCAAAAGTTACTAAAAATAAGACTGTTTGAGACCACCGGATTACACGTTAAAGGAAGAACCAACAGGATTTCCCTCTTCGGGTGGCGTTGGGTTTCCTTCGATGGCAGCGCGGCCCAAACGGGCCGGTGCCAGCGCGTCACAAAGGCGACACGCTGGCGACACGCTGGCTTATTTAAGCTCACCAGTGACCGCGTGGCTCTGCAGCCGGCCGCCGCCCAGCAGAGGGAGTCCAGTCAACAGGCAGCTGGCGGGCAAATTTGGCTCAAAAATGAAAAAAGAAAGAAAAAAAAGAAGCCGACAAAGAACCGTCAAAGCGGAGCAGATGGTCAACAGGTGGTCGACCGCCAGGCCCGGACAACAATGGCGCTGGAAAGGAAATCCAACGCCCTTAACAAGGAACTAATTGCAGTGGGCTGAGGGGCGGTCACGAGACACTGGAGGTCTGGAGACGCAGCAGCCGGCGCAACGAGCTGCGATGGAGGGAACCGCAGAATGGATTATAGGGAATATTAAAAAGGCCGTATTGTTGACGCTACCTTGTTGATGTCAGTATATCTACACATGACATAATAAATGAACGATAGCTCCTTGAGGAGGGAGCAGCAGGCGATACTCAGGTCACCGATTACGCAATTCAGAGGTGAAATGTTAAGTTTGTTAAAAGATAATAAATTGGCACCAACTTGATCATTTAATATATATATATACACACACATATATGTGTGTATATATATATGTAAACATATATACATATATATACACACACATATATATATATAAATTGGCACCAACTTGATAATTTTATATATATACACACATATATATATATATATATTGCAAAAATACCAAGAGTCCCCTGGTGTCTGCCTCTCAAATGTGAAAACATGTTTTTTCTCAGTGTTCTATGACACAACATTTGGTTTTGCGTCGTACGTCAACTATTTTCTGTCATTTTGCTCCTCAGACTCACTGATAATCAAAACCATTGTGATATTAGTCGACGATGAAAGCCCCAGTTCACCGGCTCTGGTGTGTTTTTTAATGTTCTGGAGCGACACCCTGACTGTGTGCATTCATGTCCGTTTCTTTCCGTCTCGTGCGATGACGCAACCACGATGCACGCCTCCTGGATGGATGGCAGTTGGGGGAACCGTCCACAGATCGGTGCGCACGCTGTAATAAATATCTGTAAATGTGTCTTTAAAAACACTCAATCAGGGCGACAACACTCGGAGCAACCATCTGTTCCACCGTATGAACTTTGGCGACTTCCAACGCACAGCGGCTATAAACACGGCTCGTCGGAGGCGCTTGGCCGAGAGTCGGAGCGGCAGCTGTATTTTCGCAGACTTAAATATGAAACGAAAACAATTTGGCTCGGCGGAGCAGCTCGGGCACGTTTTACACGAGGATCTTTCTCGCGTCTATTTATGTAAAAACATTTATCATCACACTTTGATATCGGTATGCAAATACGAAGCGGACGACGGGTCCGCAGCTGTCGGCGAGATGTCCGATCGGCGCCGAGATGCCAGATCGACGAGTGCGAACGGCGTCAGATGCGTCGTCTCAAAAAGCCAAATGCAACGCTTTGGTTCGGCTCCGGCGGGAGGGACGACGGCCGCCGGAGAGACGCCGAGCGGGGACGGCTCTCCGAGTCCGTCGGTGTCCTGGAGGCCTCGCGCGGGCGCCGCCGCTCTCGCATTCACACGAGTAAAACAGCCGATGGGTCGGCGCCGCGCCGCTCGCCCGTCAAGACGTGACGAGGTTCTTTAAAAACTAAGTCGCCGCGAGAATCCTCCGACCAATCAAAACTCTCGTGTGCAACGGCCGCTTTAAGTATGCGATGCTCGAGAAACACGTCACAGAATATAATAAACAGGGTTCGTGTTGACCGGTGGAGAAACAGGACTGTAAACCACATTTACACGAGTAAAACCTGAAATGAGACAAAGGTTTGATTTAAAGAATAAATATTTATATACATAAACGTAAATCTAGATATGAATACAAATCATTTCCATGACCGTATGAACCCTGCATATATATATATATAAACACACATACATACGTATATATATATACACACACGTATATAAATATACATATACACACTGTATATATATATATATACAGACACACATTGTATTTATATATATATACACACACACACATTGTATTATATATATATTTATATAAAATTATAATATCCTGGAAAACCCAAACCCTGGATATCGTTCGTCAGTCAAAGGAATAAATATTTATATAAATGTTTATTCCTTTAATCAAACAACAAAAATGAACATATGAATTTAACACATTTCCTTGACTTTTCCAAAACCTTTGGGATTGAATTTTATCAAGGACTTTTCCAGGCCAGGAAATAATAATTTCTCCAGGTCTTCATGACGGTACGCCCCCTGCACTTCGCCTGCATCGTTGCGCGGCGCCGAACCCGTCAGCCGGCTCGCCGTCCCGAGGCGCCTCGACCCGACCGAGGCGTCATTAGAATGCAGACTCCATTGCCAAGGTGTCGCTATAGCAACCGCGGACGTTGGCGCTGTAGTCGAGTAGCTGACAGAGACTGTATACACACACACACACACACACACGGACGACCGTGACGCTCGTGTTTACAGACAGAGAAATGAACTAAGGTCAAAGTGGCGAGGTGCATTTGGGAGGCTGCTTCCACGATATGGAGGAGCGTCGACGGAGCAAATCGAGACGACAGTCGCGCAGGATGTCTGCCGCAAGGGAGCGAGCAGCGAGCGTAACCAAGCCGACGGCCCCTCCCTTTGTGTCCACCGGCCGCCAGGAGAGCCTCCGGGCCCGTGGGGGCGGGGCGGCCAGGTACCAGGGAAGGTGACGCGCTCCCCCGTTATCCCACCAACGCCGTGTTTCGGGGAAGCGTGTGGATTAAGGCCGCTAACGCCGCAGCTTACTTATCATCCCGCCGCTCGGTATCGCCGCCCCAGTCCGTCCGGCACGGCGTCCGGCGAGGAGGAGGAGCCGGCGCTGCAGCCGAGGTGCCGCTTCGTCCGACCGGCTGAACTTCTGCTGCGTCACCGCTGACGCAGCGAGAGCTCGGGGCGAGGAGCCGGCTGGGAGCTCAGCGGAAGAGAGAGCCTTTTCTTTTTTTAACCTCCACTGGTGTGAACACAAGAACAGAGACGATCGACTCTGGCGCCAATGCAACTCTGTATCCATGCAGTATGAGGAGACTTATTTTATATATATAATGTGTAAATGTATGTATATATATACACACACACATATATAGACACGTATATATGTATTCATGGAATATGCCTACTACCAACTATTCATACATATTCATTGAATGTGTCTTAACTCTAAATCTGTCCTTCTGGTCACATGACATCTATTGTTCTGTCCATCCTGGAGAGGGATCCTCCTCTGTTCTCTCCTCAAGGGTTCTTACCTTTTTTCCCCTGAAGGGTTGTTTGGGAGTTTTTCCTGATCCGATGTGAGGTCAAAGGTCAGGGATGTCTATGTGTACAGATTGTAAAGCACTGAGACAAATTCGTAATTTGTGAAATTGGGCTATACAAATAAACTGAATTGAATATATATATATACACACATCAGCGTTGGAAATACAAGAGGGCAAAACTGCCCCTAAGAAATATAATTCTGCCACCAGAATTTCCTCTAATAATAATAATAATTTAGACTTGTATAGCGCTTTTCTAGTACACAAAGACGCTTCACAGGGGACAAGAGACAAACAGAACAAAAGATGGATTGGTCCACACAAAAAAATCAATATATAATTTTGAATTATGAAAAAAGAAAGAAATAATAATTGTTCGTCATTTCAAGAATGTAATAATAAATAACCACAAAAAAATGAATAAAATTGAACATGATTGTCTGATATTTGTTCGCTTGTTTTTTGTTAAAAAAAAATCTAAAGAAAACACTTTGAATCTGTGGACTAGACTAATAGTCTTATTATTGCCCAATAGTCTTATTATCTCCATGTTTCGAACAATTTCTCATAAACTGTAAGCCTAACTAAGTATATGCATTATTTTTGAGTAAATGTTATCTCACAAGCTTTAAAAAGTGCCCCTGGATTCAGTCAGTGGGGGGGGGGGGGGGGGGAATTACCCCCTAAATACTATCTAAATGCCCAAAGAGGAAGGCCTGTGTAAAGAGTAAAGCGTGCTGGACACCGAGGACGCCGCCTCTCAGATCCTCCTCCGCTCTTCACTCCAACGCAGCCGGTTTAATTGGTCTAAATCAACAGTCACAGTAACTTTAATACGAGATAAAAGCACAACAACCTTCCCAGAAGGCTCGCTCTCATTTACGTAAAAAGAAAAACCCTCCTCGTCTTCGTTTTGGCCGCACGCGTCTTTCACGTGGCGCTGAAAAGAAAACGTTTCAGACCGCTGTCTGAGCTTTTCACTTCGTTTACTGTTCCAATAAATGCATTCACGGCGGATCAAACGGGCGTTCGCTCGCTCGTGCGTCTCACCCAGTCAGCGTCTGTGTGCAGAGGGAGCCACACACACACACACACACCCCTCTGTCTGGAGGCTCATTAAACTTGCATGAAGACCCGGCAGCCCCTCGCCTGCTGCATTATATTACTGGACTCCTTCTCTTCTATTTCTGAAGGAGTTACACTAAATGCTCCCGGGCAGCAGAATGCATTTATCAGCCCTGGCAGAAATCAGTTTAGTCTACACACACACACACACACACACACACGCTGCGGGGGAGATCGATACCGACCCGCCGGACCAGATGATCTAATACAGCACGAATGTTGTCGGCGCTATAGGAAGGTTGACGCATCCCGAACAGCAGAGGATGAACGGATGAGTCACGGCAGCGCTCTGCACTCGGCTCCTATTTCTGTCATGTAGTGTGTGTGTGTGTGTGTGTGTGTGTGAGGGGGGGGATATGACTCAGGCTGTGCCCCCCCCCTGAAGCTGGACGTTTTGAGAAGGCAGCGTGGCCTTCAGGTGCAGATTTCAAACACATCGACCCGAACGGAACTATAGCCCCGGAGCCGACTGCGACGCGTCATCGGAGAACCGACTCCGCTCCGTTTCCACAGGTCAAAGGTCGCCGCTCTACCAGGCACAGGGGGAGAGGACGCGAGGAGACACGCACGGCGACAAGTGCACGCCGTCAATATGAAGCCATGTGACGACAGCCAGAGGGACCAGGAGCAGTCGAGTCTCTTGAGACGCCGACGCCACGCACTGCGGGAAAATACAGATGGGAGTGCGGGATTCGATGGGAAGTTTATGTCATTAATTATGTGTGCAGTTTAGGAGCGTCAGGGTTTCCCCATACCTTTAGAACACTGTTCATGAACGGTGGAAAGAAAACAACTAGACGACTGTTTTTGAGGTTCATCTACAGCAGGGGCGTCACGTCAGCATCATGGCCGCCCTCTTAAAGGGCCGGCGTAACTGTATGAACTACTCAAATATTATAACATAAATCCATTTAATTTTAAACCTTCAAAATAAAAGCGCAGGATATTCGTTTTCTTCAATTTCTTTAAGGAAAGGGGATCGTGTGTCTTTCAAGCCGTCAGGGGACAGAAAAAAATGACGTGACGGGTCGGATTCGGCCCGCGTGTGTTTGACACCTGTGATCTACAGGAACTATAGGTCCGTTTTCCACTCACCGACAGGAATTAATTGTAGGCCTCGTATGAACCACGTATTAACTCATGGTTACAATCCTATACAACTAACTCTTTAAAAAACTCCATGGCACACACTAACTATTCGTGAACTAACTGTACACAGTTTACAAAAGAATCAAATGTTTTGCTTTAAAACTATATTGAACACAATTTCCTTTGTATTAAATCAAATACATTTATGTTGGACTTTCTTCTAATGAATTTTTGTCATTTTAACAATCCACCACATGATTTAACACCTTTTCCTAGAGGAGAAAATCTGCATAAATCCTCTCATATTTCATAAAGGCCCTCGCCATGCACCGCCCGAGACGTAGAGAGAGCCAGCCGAGTCTCCGGGCCGACACAAAGGCGTGCGCATGGCAACCTCTGCGGCTCCTTGAAGCCATGCATGAAGTACAAACCAGCCGGCTCCACGCCGACGGGCGCGAGAAGAAACGACGGAGGCGACGCGGAGAGACGCTCGACCGCAACGCCGACATGTCTTTCTGCGACATTAACGACGACTTTGAAGCTCCAGCAGACGCTCTCCATCACGAGTAACCCCTAAAAAACATATTGCACACAATGCTTTTTTTTTGTTGGCACTGGCCTATGGCACGAGTTCTCCCTCCTGACTGCGTGGTCCACAAGCCAGCCACTGCAGTAACGGAGTGTGTGTGTGTGTGTGTGTGTGGAGAAGCACCGCCGCCATTAATACAGCGTGTCCCAGCAGGGGTGGAGGAGGCGGAATTTTGGACCGTCGCGAAATTGATTTAAATCTCATCACGCGGCTCCTCTAGACCAGAGCGGCGCTGCACTTTGAGGGCTTGGCGAGTTCTGCCTGGCAACAGAGCTGCTCCGCTCCTGCTGGGCCCGGGGTGAAGACTGAGACCCGAGCCAAACCTAGACCGGATTCATGACACCGATGACAGTAATACGTGGTTAAAAAAAATAAAAAAGGGAAAAAGGTATTATATATATTTTTTAAATATCAAAAAAACCATTTAAAATAAGGATTGCTTTGCATGAATGATATTAAATTGTGTCAAGGCATTTTTAAAAAAACTAAATGAACAATATTAGGTCACATCTGCACATTTTCATGAGAAATTTTAAAAGATCAGCACTTTTCCTGCACACTATTTTACTCAATATACAGAAAGAAAATAAGTTGCAGCAGGGAAAGACTACTTTAGCAATATTATGCCCGCCCCGCCCCGCCCCCCCCCTCGGCTTCTGTGACAAGACGAAGAAGAATAAATCACCGCCGTGACCCTATGCCAGCGACGGACACAGTGGCCTACATACAGCGTGACGGAAATACTGTCAAGCAGACGCCACCGGATCGAGGATCCGGTCTTCCGTTTCATTCTGCTTCGCATGGCGTTGAACGCGGACACGAGTCTCGCGTTTGCCAGAACACACACGCAGCCCACGGCGGATGGCTGTGTTACTATGGTAACCAACAGAAACAGTACATGTGTGTGTGTGAAACCCAGCAGAGGTCAATCAGTGTCACGACAGCGGCGCCGTTTTAAAATCCGGCTCGGCTTCAAACCACACAACGTATCCTGCACACGTGAACAAATTAAATACTTTGACATCTGGAGCATTTTTTTAGACATATTTAGACAAATCGTGTGAAACACGACGTACCGCATCTTCATCCCGACGCATCGTCACACAGGGGACTCAAAAACACGAGCTGAGAGGCATCAAAACAATCAAACACAGGAGCTCATCGGCCCACTTCAACATTTGCATTTAGCTTCCCTATTAATGCCCCCCCCCCCCCCCCCCCCAACTCCCTAATGTGGTTTTGCGCAGACCGACAGCGACCCTGACAAAGTGGCATCGTTCTCCCACCAAAAGCCTCGTTCTCAACTTCTAGGAGCTTGAACCAGACCCCCATAAAAGCTCTTGGATTTCCATTTTTGGGGTCAAATTTGAGTTTTCAGCTACGCTAAATGCACCCTGGGTAATCTCTCGCACCAGCAGCCTCTAAATTAGGTCGACGACGACGAGGTCGGGCTTCTGCAAAAACTCAAGTCAAATCATCTCGCATGAGTGTTTTGAGAAGTGTGTCACGGTCATGCGAGAGCAGGAGACGAGGAGGGGAGAATGTTTGGAGACTTTGGAGCTCTTCATTCCGTCGGTCCAGAGTCTCGGCGAACGCTCACTTCCCCGACACGTCATCCCTTCCTTCCCTGCAGTGGGTGTGGCTTGTCGTCTAAAGCCTCTCTCCTCATTGGTCCCGTGCTGTGAGGGGGCGTGTCTGTGCTGCGCCAGCGGCTGACGTGGTGCAGTGCAGAAGGACTTTTAAAGCTCTCCCTCTCTCTCTTGTTTACACCACTTATGAGGTAAAACATGTTTTATTTTTTATTGTTTTGGTTTTTATTTTAAGCAACCTGATTTTTTTAAGCACTATTTTAAAGAATCTGTGTAAAGGCTAAAAAAAAAAGTGAATAAAGTGTTTAAAAAAAAATCAAAAGAAATCTCTCTCTCTCACTCTTTCTTTTCTGCCCAGAATTAGACATTTGGAGGACACAGTCAGATCCACACACACAATTAATTAAACTTTCCCCCGACACTTCAGCGTCGTGGTCTGGGCGTGTTCGGCATCCGATGCAAACGTCCAAGCACACTTAAACAGCTGAGCCCCCGCGGACCTAGATAATAATAATAATAATGATAATAATCATCAATGCATCAACGCAGCAGTGGAGTCTTCAATAAAATACACCGCTTATCAAACGGTTGGGTCCGGTGCGCCTGCTCTTCAAGTCGTGTCAGTTTATTTGATATAGGTCGTCCTCGAGAGGGCTTTACAATCTGAACACATCACAGGCCCTCGCTCCCTCACTCACTTCGCAGTCTCTCGCTCCTCGTTATTCTTTTCTTAGTCACTCTCCGTGTTGCTGGTTCTCTCTGCGACACGCCCACTAGTTCGGTTTGATTTCCGGCATGCAAAGAGTTATTACCTTCGCATTGAAAATGAGGAAGGTTATGGTTTGATTGCCGTGTATTTATTTATTTATTTGTATGCGTGTTACTCGCATAACTCAAAAAGTATTAAACCGAATCGCATGAAATTTGGTGGGATGATTGGTTATTATCCGGGGACCATTTGATTAGATTTTAGGATCGATCGAGTCAAAGTCATGAAAAGGTCAAAATCTTCTTTTTACCAATTGGCAACTAATACGAAAATGTTCATAAGTCAATGCCCAATCTAGTGATATGCGAAGGTATGCGCTCTACCGAGTGCCCGTTCTAGTTAACAGTATGTTTGAGTAGTTTATACAGTTACACCGGCCCTTTAAGAGGGCGGCCATGATGCTGCTGTAGATGAACCTCATAGACACATCAAAACTGTCAAAGAGCATCGTGACCGTGTGCGTGTGCCTGACCTGGATATGTCCCCGCTTCGGTTTTCCAGGAATCCGACGAGGTTGTGCGCGAGGAAACATCTTTTTACGCCACAAATTGACACGACACCGACGTGGATAACTGCTTCTGCGGGTTGTGCCGCTCGCGGGCCTTCAGCCTCGTTTCCCGTCATCCTCTCGCTCGCAGAGTGACTTTGTTATCCGTTTCTCTGCATCGCACGCTCCCTCATACAGTGTGGAGTCCCTGCTGTCCCCGCGTAACCCTTCAGCTGTGGCTCTCTAATTGCATCCTTCCCTCCATCAGCCCCACGTACAGGTGATGAGCTCATTTCTGTGGTTGCCTTAGTCACCTGACAACACGTCTGAGGAACCGGTGGAGGCGCAGAGAGAGAGAGAGGGAGAGAGAGAGGATCTGAACTGAACACATTGGCACAAAGCCCAGCGTAGACGTTGGTGATGTCATCACAGAGCCCAGCTGAGCCCGACAGGCCGGGATGTCAACAACCTCCAGCCTCCAATACGAGTCTCACTCCAAAGGCAACAGAGAGACATTATGTGGCTCTGGATTGGATGTGGAAGGTGACGCGAGGTCAGGAAACGCTGCATGAAAAATCAGGAAATAAAAGACGTCTGGGCTAAAAAAAAAATATATATAGGACCAATACAGTTTGTTTCCCATGTGACAAACGGCACAGTGCTGCAGTCAGGAAAGCCAAGTAGTGGATAATTAAAGTATAAAACTCAGGGTGGAAAATGGTTCACTGTATAGTTCTACACCATCGACATCCTGAATAATGTGATCTTTATTAGGTCATCTGCATTTGTATTTATTTTTTCTCAATACTCTGACTTCATGATGTTGTGTCCACTGTTTCGCCGTTGTGTATTGTGTTTTGTCTTATAATAAAATATATATATTTAAAAATAAAATAATAATGGCACTTGAGTGTCTAGTATAATGGAAATAATTTTAACGCTTAATGGGAACGCTGGAAAACGGGCCTCGTTTTGTAGACGTGGATAATCTTTGCATTTGGCTGCAAACAAAAATACAGATACAGTATTCACCAGCTGCGCACACACACACACACAGACGCACTTTCCTCTACCCAGAACAAATGCACTTAAGGAATCAGTAATGTAGAGCCATTGCATGCTGGGATGTGCTCCCCTCATATGTGACTCTAACAAGAAATAAATGTGATTTCAAAAGGAAACTTAAAGCAGCAATAATCAGAAAGGAAATTATAGTAAATTAGGTTATTATTTTAGGTATTATTATTTTACTTTTAATGTAAATGTTGTTTTCAAAGTCTAAGTGTTTTGTGTGATAATTGATCATGCTGTACTGCATTGTATGTATTTATATTGTATTGTAATGTTTTTTGCCTGGACCCCAGGAAGAATAGTCTCCACTACGGTGTAGCCTAATGGGGATCCTTAATAAACTAAACTAAACTCACACACGTAGTTTCTCACACGCACTGGAACAGGACTGGCTGCCACCTGCCAAGGTTAATTGACCGAAAGACAAACATACTTTCTCATCGTTTCACTGTCAATCTTCTGCCTCGAGTCCAGGAGAAGAAACCGCCTCGGATCGTTTCAATAGCGTGAAACATCTCGCATCGGGGATCCCCGCCAAGACTCGCATCGTCCTCACGCACGATGTTTGACTGACGTGCACTTTCCCCGCCGCCGGTTTGTATTTAGATGACTGACAGACTCTCGTTTCTCCCGACGGCTGGAGATGAATTCGCGCCTCGTGGGAACAAAGACGGCCGGTCGGCTCACAGCTGGATGTTTTGGCTGTGACATTCTGAGAGATCACAGCACGTTGAGAAACACACGGGGAAGAATAGGCGATTCAATGAGTGTAATTTACCGTTTATGCCACTGAAATGAAAAATAGCTGCCTGAATAGAGTCTCTCTCTATGGGACACACACGGATGTTTTGGAGAGCGAGGTGGGCGGGACATCTGTGCATTTCTCTAATCCCTTGAGCAATACTGAGAATAACAATGTCCCTATTATATTAAACAGCCTTTAATCTTGCATCTGTCAAACTGTAAGAAATAATGAAAAAATTCAGTAATGTCCGATACACCCAGCAGGGAATGTTATTCCTTTATATTCTAGTCGTCCTGTACTCTCTTACAACTCGTTTGGGAAAGCAAATAACCCAAAAAATTTAATTTCATTCCGGAGGATTAATTGAATATATACTTTTTTTATACACACCGATTTGTGTTCATATTTCCGACGTCGTTCTGCAAAGAAAGCTCTGCCACACAAACCTCTGAGCAACGGCGTGTGATCTGGAATACGACAGTTTACTTTTATCAACAGAAACCGTTTGATTGCTCAGACGGCGGGGAAAAAACAAAACGACAAAAAAACAGGCAGGTTGTCGTTTCAAATTATGGAAAATTATCTGTGATTTGACAGATCACACGTGGAAAACCATGTGAAGAACAAACGCGTGGAAAGAGCAGGAGAGCAAGCAATGCCAAGTCTATATACCCGGAGGAATTGCCGGTACCGGGTATGGCAGGGTGGGTGGGATGGGGGGTGGGGTTAACTGCGCTGTGATCATAACCACGTACATCTGTTTACGGGATGGGAATGTTTAGAAATAAAACATAATAGGTCATCCCCAGAATGAGGGTTGGGGGGGATGCCGTCTAATGAACAAGATATTTCACCACGGTCAGAATGTGAACACGCTCTGGGTGACAGCTTTGCTGAGAAAAGCATCATCCACAACAGACACTAAAATATTTCCCATTAACTTGCCCACCTGTGGTGCGGAGACCCGTCAGAGGTCTGAAGCTGCACTCTGGTTAACAGGTACGCTGAAGTACAGCGCGGCACGCGCGGTTTATTACAACAATATGCGCGATATGAAATGTTACTTTAATCTCAGAGTGAATATATAGTATCGTTGTCTCCGTTCTTGTAATTAATCTCACAATTGGGTCAAATACCCCCCAAAAAGCAATAAGACATCTCAAGCGGGGCTCGGATAGGATGCACCTCAGCTCTGACGGAGGCTCACAGCTCACAAAATATTGAAAAGTTGGAAGCTTTACGGCATCATCGCCCCCCCGACGGTAAACCTTAAGGGCATCGTAGTGTTTATGAAATGTGGTAACATGTGAGGGGAGAAACCAGAAGAGGAGGCGGGGGGAGGATGGCCTCCAAAAGGCTGGCAGGATTTCCCAGTTAAAGTCAGTCACGTGGTTTAAATGAACCGCATATACATCTTAGAGTGACGTCACTATCTTATACAGGATACCATGTAGGAGGAAAAACAAGGAATTACGTCAACACTTGAGGACTGAGGACACGCCCCCTTATTGACATCGGGTTCAGAACCAAAGTTGGTATATAATGTGAATAAGGAGACTTTCCAGAGCCCCATCACGCCCCCTGCACCGGCAGATACGAGTCCGCCCGCATGCAGTAAAAGCCGCGGAGGGGAGGAGGCATCACCGGGGGTAACGTGACGCCTCCGCCACAGAGAGAGAGAGAGAGTCGCGCAAATCAAAGTGGATAAACAACGTCGGACTCTAAAAGTTGCACCCGAACCCTCGGTACCGACGAACGGGAGCCGGGAAGGAAGCGGGCCGTTAAACAGCGGTTGGCAGTTTTAACGGCCGTTTCCCGCCGGTCAGAACCGAGCCGTGACAGTGGGGCGCAGTAAAAAAAAAAGAAAAAAAAGAAAGAGAGAAGAAAAAAAAGCACTCTCCCCAAATGTTCCCCCCTCCCGCCACCGACGTAACAACATGTCGGCAGAGGACGGCCATGTTTTGCTGGTTATGTCGACGCGGGGAGGAGGAAAAGTAGACACGATGTTTCTCCGCCGCGGTCTCGACGGAGCGAAGTGGAACTTACACGCGGGGGGACATAAACGTCCCAATTAAGTCCTCCGCGGACACATTGTCTCCGCGCGCAGGCGGAGACGGCAACGTTCACGCGACCACACAAGTTGAAATATGTATAGAAAAAGGCGTGCGGGGTGTTTGGGGAGACCCGCGAAAAAGCCAGCGCGAGACAAGAGAGGCGCTAAAAAAACAACACAACTACACGCAGTTTTAACTTGAGGGACTTTTAAGGACGGAGGGGGGCGGGGAGGGGGAGGGGGGCCGAGGCAGAGAGCCGTTAGAAAAACAGAGGAAGAGTTGATCCGTTTCTTACCTGCTGCCCGGCGTCTCGGCGCGATGCTCAGGTGGCCCGATGCGATCCCGAAGCGACGACTCGTGAACGCGAAATCAGGCGGCGCCGTCTCTTAAAGCCGCTCCCGCGGCGGTCCGGCAGCCGAGCAGACAACAGGCGACAGGAAAGAGAAACATCGGCGATCACAAGGAGGATCTACGCCAAAAGCCACATGATCGCCGACGTCAGAGTACGTATTTGCATGCCGTACCGGAGCGCCGGTGTCCGTCCGCAGCTGGTCCATCGTGTCGTTGCCGTAAAAAGTTCAGCGGCGAGGCCGAGGGAGAGTGAGCCAACTCCGGGTCCGGAGCGCAGGCGGGGTGCCGGCGCCTCCATGGAGCATGTCCGCGGGGTAAAAATGAATGAACGGCGGCTTGTTGCTGTCAACTTGTCCCGGTGCTGATGCCCGCCGCCTCTGCTCCGAGCTAATTGAATATTAAAGTACCCACAGTGGGCGTTTGTTACCCCCGAAAGCCCCGCCCACCCATTTAAGCCCCGCCCGCTCCGCGTCCTCCTCGCTCTTTCTCTCGACGTGCGTGTGCATGTGATGCTAGGTGAGGAGGAGGAGGGGGGGGAAGCATCTATGCGCACACAGAAAACACACACTCGCATCTGGATCCAGCAGCAACAACAACAACAACAAAGGTTAGTCTGAGGTCAGCTGATCCTCACGGCTTGGAGCTGGCCTGAAGTGACACGGACGGACCCCGTGAGCTCGCGCACAACAGTGACCTCCACCGGATCCTCTGGAGAACTGATTTTGACCTTGGCCCGTGAACGCATCGCGTTCCCCACAGGGAGCGATATGGTGGAGTCACGTGGGCCAATTGTACCGCAGCGCGATTCCCCCCAAACCCCGCTGCGTGTCACTCGTGAATACAGATGATAACGGCTCAGAGTTATGAGTTTGGTTTTTAACAGAGGTCAAAGAGGTTTATGTTCTTTTGCTCAGGGAAACATGACAATGTGGACAGAACATTGCAGTATTTTGGTAATTTAGACATCACACATGTGATTAAAAAGCACGAATATGCGGCATGAAATGCTGCACCCTTATGTCCTGTTCAGGCTAATAATAATAATATAATAATTGAGTGGAAGATAAAGTATTGTTTGTGCAAAAAAACATCATCTCTTCATATAGTTTTATCCCATTATGATTAGCAGCTACAGAGTGTTCAGCTTCTGCTTCACTGATTGTAGTGGAGCTGTGTCTTTATTAAACTGAGTATGTCTTGTTCTGCTTGAGTAGTTTTTATACTTCTTCTTCTTCGTCTAATAATAATCACAATAATATAATAATTGAGTAAGAGAGATATTGTTGTTTGTGCAAAAAACAGCAACTCTTCATATAGTTTTATGCCATTATATAATTATTCTTCTTCTTCTCCTGCTCCTCCTCCTCCTCCTCCTTCCTTCCCTCCTCCACCTTCTTCTCTTCCTCCTTCCTCCTCCCCTTCTTCTTTCGCCTTTCTTCCTTCTTCTTCTTCTTCTTCTTCTTCTTCTTCTTCTTCTTCTTCTTCTTCTTCTTCTTCTTCTTCATTAATTAAGTGCAGTACCGTTTTCCGCCACAGTAAGCTGCGCTGGAGGCGGCGCTGTCAGGTGTCTTTCGCTGCAGGAGACTCATCAGGATGGGCAGAGCCTCGCCTTCGTTAAACTGTCAATGGATAAGAATACAAAAGTAAAGTCACGGACAAACATAGAGTTTAATTCTGCGTGGAGGTTAGTAAAGTTAAAGACTCATCCAGAACGAGCACAACGTTTTTACTGAACAGCATCAAGCTGCAGACGAGCGAAGAAGAGCGAGTTCAAAAACTGCTGCAGCAAACAGAGCAACATAAATATACTTTCACGAAGTCTCCAAACTCTGCGGCAGCTCTTGAGATATTAAGGAGTCCGTTCGTGAAAACATGTCCGTCCTCGTTTCCTAAACTCCTTCGTCCTCGTTTCCTAACTCCTCCGTCATCGGTGCTCTCGTCTAAAACTCCGTCAAAGTGAGTTTGTTATAACCCGTAAAATAGGAATAACATGTCAACAACTGTCTTTATTCTCGTTTTATCATTTTCATAAATACAATAAATTATAGTTTTGGTATATCAAATATATAAAGTTGTTCACATGAGCAGATTGCACAAACAGATAACTTTAAATATATAAATATATATATGTGTATATATATGTATATATTTATATTAAAAATATATATATATTTTAAATATATATATGTATATATTTATATAAATGTGTGTATATATATATACATTTATATATATATATATACACACACACACAACTTTATAAACTGTGATTAAATAGTTTTTTCATGGCTGTGGACACATTTTATTTTGTGGAATATAGAAACTAGATTTTCACTTATCCATTTGTCCCGTGAGTTTTAATACTCACAGTAAAGACCTTTTTATAATCCCAAACACTTTGAATTCTGTGGCTGTATAGATGTGATTGAAACAGGAGGTCACTAGATGGAGCCACATGGCTGTCCAACCTCTCCTCGTAGAATCCATAATCCCTCCCACAGTTGGTTTGTTATCTGAAGCTACTTCCAGGGCTTTTCTCTCTCTCCCTAAAGTGTGTATCAGAGCTCAGGCTGGATCCGTCCTTTCTTTTCTTTGAATTGCAGTTTTTCTTTCATCTTGATGAGGATGCTCACTTTTCACCTGGGTGCTGTACCCTTTAGCCTCGGTCTCTACTACATGGTTATCAGCACGGCATCATGATGGTGTAACTAACTAATGGATATTTAACAACATTTCTCATTCTCAAATAACTCGGTTTAAAAAGAAAAACATTAAAAAGTCTTTGACCGAATCAAAAAATGGCCGGCGGCTACATAAAAAAAAGTTAAAGATAAGAAATTCGAGAGTTTTAAAAGCGACTATTAAGTTACTCAATATCTGTTGAGATTGACATGTGTTATGGATACGTGGAGTGGAATTGAAAAGTTTAAATGAAATGTGGCAAGTTGTGTGTGTGTGTGTGTGTGTTTTCAGGTTATGCATGTACTTCCCCCGGCAGCAGCATTGTCCCCTTCAGGCAGTTAGACTGCTGGAAGACATCCAAGAGGCTGTTTGTGAGCGGTGCGTTCACAAGCAGCCCGCTCAGTGGGGAGTTTATTATAAACCCCGTTATCAACACGGAAACCTCATTCCCACTTCCCTTCCCACGTTCGGGATCAACCGTGACACAGCTGCTGATACAACCGTGATACAGCGAAAAAGCAGGAGGCGGGGAGGGAATACGAGCCACACGTGACCGTCGGAGAGAAGGAGCGATGAAAGAAGAAGAAGAAGAAGAAGAGGTTTGAGAAGCAAATGAATGGGAGTTTTCTATTAGCCAACCGTACGTGTCACGAGAGCGCAAAGAGAGCGGAGGTCTGGCAAAGAACTCTCATGGCCGGACACCAAGAGTGGAATAATACAACGGAGGATAGAAAAGGCTTCTGCAGAGCACCCCCCCCCCCCCCTCCTCTATGTCGCACAGGAGAGGAGCGCTTAATCGAGTCCAGAGATGCTCGAGGTCGGTTAAGTTCACAGTGCTGGTACACAGAATCATTTACTTATTTATTTATTTTTTATTCAAGGGAGTTCTGCTTTTTTAAAACGTGATGATGAAACGTGTAGTTAAGACTGGAGAAATCAGTACAAGGAGGAGACCAGAACACAGCTCCTCCTCCTCCTCCTCCTCCCCGTGGGAGAAAAGCTCTCGTCATTGTTTAACTGCTCTCTCTGGTTTAAAAAAATCAAAAGTCTTTTATTTTTACGAGACAGAAGCAGCGTTGTGCCCGGTGAGCGCTGAGCGTCCCAAAAAGGTTCACGGCTCATCCGCCCGGTGACATTTCTGTGAAGCGCTCGTGGTTTCGGTTTATCGTCACTTCACAAGAGCATGATATGAAAATATTTATCACGATGACATGAGTTGGGAGGAACTGCTTTCAAATTGCTTCCTCTTGTCCTGAGTCATCTCTGGCGTGATGCAAGTGTTTGTATGTGTGCGTCTGTCGGTGCCACTTACGTGTTATAGTAAAGTTTCTCAGAGTCTGACAGAGCTACCACTGTATTCATCAAACACACACATGGTAACAATCCCACCATGTGGCTTCAAGTACCAGGAGGGGAGAGAGAGAGAAAAGGAAAGCGCAGAGAGAGAGAGAGAGAGATAGAGGCGGGAGGCAAAACAAAGAGGTAAGTAGAGGGAGGTGAAGAGGGGAAAGAGAAAGACATAATGAAGGGGTGCAGATGAAGACATTGGAGGACAAGCAGAGAATGGAAATAAGAGAGAAAGTAGAGAGGCCACAAGGAGTGAAAGTGGTGTCTGGCAGCTGCTCTGTTAAGTCCACTATTTGCTTTCGCTGTGTTGTCATCTTCTAACTGCGAGGTGTGTGTGTGTGTGTGTGTGTGTGTGTGTGTGTGTGTGTACAGTAGTTTCGGGAGTAGGTTCACAGGTCTTGTCTAGGCTATAGAGGTAGATGTAGAGGAGAATGACCTCAGGCTCAGGCCGCCGATCACGCCGTCCTGACCGGCTTCAGGGAGACGTCCCTCATCTCCTGCTTCCTTAGGAGCATTGGTCCTCATTCCTAGGAGGACGTGAAGCATCTCAAGGAGTGTTTCGGTTGGTTGTCTGCTTTCAATCCGGGTGATTTAGTATCGCCTCTCCCCGGATGGACAGAAGCAACAGATGTCATGTTTACAGATGAACAGCGTGACGGAGTTACAGAACCACATTCAATGAATATATGACGGAAATGTATGAATAATTGGTAGAAGAGATGGACCACGATCCGGGTTTGAAAATGCTCTCTACCGTTTTAATACAGCCTGAATCTTGCGAGGCCAATTCTGAGATAGAGTTCTACATTTGGGACTAATCTACATCGAGGAATAAAAGATTGTTCATGCCCTCTCCTGAGACACTTTTCATCATCTCTCCATCTACTATTTGTTATTTCTCTGGCACCCATTCGCAGTCTCCGCTAGGCGGGAGGAAAACAGGCGTATCTGCGCTTTCAATTTGATTTGCTAAGGTCGGTTCTGGGAGCTGGCGCTGCTCCTTCCAGCGGAGCGCTCTCTCAGCGGAGGGCGGAGGGCGGACCGCTCGTCTCATTTGCGGTCTGATCTTCAAAGCTCCCGTAGATGTCATATTTGTTGACGCTGCCTCGAGGCATTCGTCATACAGAAGTGGGTGTGGCCTCATTGCTCAGCCCCTTGCCCACTTTTTGGGGGGGGGCATTTTTCCAAATGATGCAATTGGTAGACTTTTGGTTTTTACCTTTGGGTGAAGTCAGAAATATGTGTGCACTGTTATATAATTATAAGAAATAAAACACTTAATGTTAACTGGCATTTGGTTGATTTGGATATTCTATAACCTGCTTCTTTATCTTCTCTGTTTATTCATTTTTTACAGTGTATTCTACTTTGCTCTTTTAACTGTTGACATGTTTTGGCCCCTTTTTATAGCCAAATTGTTTTAATTGACTATACTGTATTGCACTTTGTGACACTTTGTCTGTGATAGGTGCAATATAAACTAGAACGGGCACTCGGTAGAGCGCCTACCCTCGCATATCACAAGATTGGGCATTGAATTATGAACATGTTGGCATTAGTTGCATGCCAATTGGATATAAATTGACCGCGCTATGGTAAAAAGAAGATTTTGACCTTTTCATGACCTTGACCTTTGACCTGATTGATCCCAAAATCTAATCAAATGGTCCCCGCATAATAACCAATCATCCCACCAAATTGCATGCGATTCGGTTTAATACTTTTTGTGTTATGCAAGTAACACGCATACAAATAAATAAATAAATACACGGCGATCAAAACAATACCTTCCGCATTTTCAATGCGAAGGTAATAAACTTTACTTACTTACTTTACTAATGTTGTTGTTGTTGTGTATTTTATTCATTCAATCATTGCAATACAATACAATATTACTATCTACAAAATATACAAAACAGAAAGACTGAAAAGGTAAAGGTAGAAGCAAAAAATGCTTATATATTCCTATCCTAAATTATTATCAAATAAATCAGAAAATGTATATAAAATAAAGAAAAATAACAAAGAAAATAAAAAATAATATGTATATGTATATATATATATACATCTTCTTTTAATCCCTTTTTTAGCCGTTTGTACAGTAAACTTACAAACATCTCTCACATCATATTTACACACAAACTACAGATTGTGAAGTTCAAATTATAATTCAATTAAAATGATATAAATGATTCCCTTTTTACATCTTGAAGTATATTTAGAACAAATTCAACTGTGTAAAGACAAAAGATGGTTCCCGGAACACGACCTTCACAGAGAGCCAATGCCCTCTCTGTATCTCACGATGTGCATCAGTATCAGCCAATCACAGCGGTGCATTATTCTATTGCGCAACCATCCACCCTGTCCACGACGCTCTGCCCCCCGCTCTCATTCAAGTCATTTGTTCGTGCGAATCCCCCCGAACCCGTCCCCTGGTTTCAGAGTGCATCTCCGTGGTTTACACACGCATGATGCACTCGTGCTGTCGCTCTGTCATTAAAGAATACGAGCACTAACGTCATGTAATCTGCTGGCGATTACGGGGTGTGTTTCCCCTTTTATTTCTGTGTATATAGAGTTTCAGAAAGGTCTGCTAGAAACTTGACATGCATCCAGCAGTAGAATTACGACGGGGCTGTAAACAGCGCCGTGGATACGTTTAGTAAATAGTTTAGATTTCTTTTTTCTTCTTTTTAGAGTTACGTTTTTTATTGCAGGGCTTGGCGGTAAAGCTATAATCTGGGAAAGAACACAGTCTTCTTCCCCCCGTCGTCTCCGCGTTGCCGATTCTGTCGCTCTTGTATACGTTTCTCCCGGAGTCATTAAAACGCTTCCCTCTTCCGCTCCGCCGCTCTTCCTCTCCTCTTCTGTTATTTGTAGGCCACACATTTGTGTTTTTGTTTGCTGGCGTTTTTTTCCAATTTGGGTCACTGGTTACAGATATTCACCGCCTCGTTAACAGCTTTCACTTCACAACGGAGGGATGTCCACCGCCAGGAGGCAGGAAGGTGTTTCACCTGTAGCTGAATCAACAGCGCCTGTGATCGGGGGAGGAACCATACATGGTAACTTATTTTTTTTGATCACAAACGGACAAGGAACCAAATATGTTGATTTTCTAGCTAAAAACAATAAAAAAATGTTATTTCACAACCGTAAAACGGTATTGTTATGTCTTCCAATCGCACTGTAGTGTTGGCATTTTGAATTTCAAAGTATTTCAAGGGTTAACTCAGGAGGCGGAAACATCCGCCGATAAAAACATTAGCTTGGGATACAGAATGAAAAACACCACTGAATTTCTGTTTCACCGCCTTGGCTTCCTCTCCTCTCTTCCTCTTCCTCTTCCTCTCCTTTTCCCACTAACTTTTCCAATCTCAGCCCGACTGACCTTTCTGTTCCCTCTCGCTCCCCTTATGCTCCCGCTCCCTCACGGCGTCTTTCTCCATAGCACTGAATGTGGTCACCTCTGCACCCAAAACGATGGTTCATTCATGCCGGTCTCTAATTAGTTCTCCGACGCCACACAATAATAAACTGTGAGCTAAATGCAAGATCAAAAGATGTTAATGTAAAAAATGTGAAAAAATAATATATCCACATCTCATTTTCTCTCTCTGTCTTCATCTCCTTTTCCTCTTTCTCAAAAAACCCCAAGCAGGCCGTCCAGCTGGGCGTGTTGCGTGTTGAGGGAAGTTAATTGGTCTAAAGTGGCTTAACGGCCCAAACCAGCTACAGGTGTTGTTAGGTTGTAACAGTTTATATTGATTCTGTAGTTGTGTGCTTTAAATTAATACATATAGAAATATATTATAATAGGAAATATTAGGGATAATATATTCTGAATGTGTTATGAAGCATAGGTGGACTGTTTACTCTGTGCAAATGGTTAATGTAAATGGAAAGAATGAATGTTTGTTCGTGAAAGTTAATGTTTAGTTGTTCAGATTGTCGAAACCGGTTGAAGCCCGTGAAGTGACTTTAATGAGGACAATAACAGACGGGACTTTTATTGTGAAAATACTTGTTTAGTGACTAAACCGGAAGTGACGTTTTGACCCTGGGGTTGTGACCTTTGACCCCTCCATTTTGATAACAGACTTTTATCCAACAGGAAGGTGTTAGAGGCTGGACTACCTTTGAGAGGAGCTGATTGGCTGATTAGCGACGAAGACTCTTTGTACTGGTGGAACATCGTTCTCTTTCGTCTTGACCCGGGTCAGACAGCAACACCTGCTCGCTCAAGCTCGTACCTGTCGAGGTCGGATCACCACGAAACCCACGATCGTGAGCTTTGATTGGTTGTTAAACTTCTTGCCATTAAATATTGTTAAACTTAATTCACGCGCAGCCGGAGCCTGATGTCCATCACCTGCCAAGTGCTCAGTTTCAGTTCCTCTCATCGTGTCCGTTTACAGCCAGGTGAACCAAACCCAGCACAGCAGTGAACGTGTCGACGTCAACCTGGAGGACTGGACCTGGACTCACCTGAGAGGATTTATTCCAGTTTAATCAAAGGACTCACGGACAACGGGTGAACACGGCGTCCTGGATAGAAGAGGAAGAGGAAGAGAGGAGAGGAAGCCAAGGCGGTGAAACAGAAATTCAGTGGTGTTTTTCATTCTGTATCCCAAGCTAATGTTTTATCGGAGGACTTCTCCGCCTCCTGACTCAACCTTGATGGGGCACTCATTGAAATCAGAATCAGAATTGTATTTATATTGATGTATAAATACTTTAAAATTCAAAATAACAACACTACAGTGCGATTGGAGGACATACCAATACTGTTTTACGGTTGTGAAATAAAAATGTTCTTATTGTTTTTAGCTAGAAAATCAACATATTTGGTTCCTTGTCCGTTTGTGATCAAATAAAATAAGTTACCATATATGGTTCCTCGCCCGATAAAGGGTTAATGTTCACAGGAGGAAGGCGTGTGCGCTGAAAGGGGGGACGAGGCTGACCCCTGAGCACATTGTCTGATGTCCAGCGTGGATGTGGAGTCCTCACTGATTTCATGCCGTTTCCTCTCGGTGTTGCGTAACAAATTGGATTCGGGCTGGTCGTCGAGGAGGTCGCTCCAACGTCTGCTTTTGATCACAAGTGACACGTTTTTTTGTATTCTTCTTCTGGTTCATCAGTGTGCCGTATCAACACGAGGTGAACGGTAGATTAAATGATGATGCCATACCAAAATATAAATCTCCTTCAGATTTTGTAAATTGTTTTGTAATCCATTATTTATTTTTTAGTTTAGTTTATTTCGATCAGCAATAATATACAAAAATCAAAAATTCAACAAAAGAAGAAAGTGGCTAACCGAAAGGGTCGAGGCTGAAGCTATCAAGCTTATAAGTGCCCAAACCTATGATTTCACGAAAAAACTTATTTCAGAGAACCATATACATATACCTATATATATATATACATAAACATATATACATATACACATGCACATACATATACATACACATACATACATATTCACACACCCATATATACATATACACATACATAAATACACACGCATACACATACATACACATACACCACACACACGTAAAAATACACACACATACATATTTACATAAAACAATAAACAAAAACAAAAAACTAGTCCCCATTAACCGTTCCTTATGATGCGTCATCAATGCTGTTACATCTGTACTTCTCCAGAGTCATGTCTTTAAATTTTTTCTTGAATATCACCAGATCTTTACTTTCCTTGATGTCATCAGTTAAAATATTCCACTGTTTCACCCCACACCCCATTTAATCCCTTATCCTATTTAGGGTCGCCAGTTTACCACGAGGGCGCACATAGAGACGGACAACCATCGCCTACGGGCGTTTTAGAGTAACCTGAGGTGCATGTCTTTGGACTGCGGAGAACCCGGAGAACCCGGGGGAGAACGTGCAAACTCCAAACCCGAAGGACCACCCGGCACCGGGGATGGAACCCTCTCGCTGTGAGGCGACGGTCCGAGCCCCCGGGGCCGTAATCGTATTCCATCCATACGATGAAGGTGCACGTCAACAGGGCCAACGACATCTTTCTCTCGTTATCAGGTCATTGTTATTATTATAACATATGAGAGCGTGATATAAGAAGGCTAATGGAAACATCCACGGCTTAAACCATTAACCCGCCCGAGCCTCCGCGATGTTGTTTAACCTTCCTGTTACCTTTCAGGTCAATTTGACCCCAGGCTGTTTTTCACTGTGTAAAACATATAAGAACTAGAATGGGCACTCGGTAGAGCGCATACCTCCGCATATCACAAGATTGGGCATTGAATTATGAACATTTTGGCATTAGTTGCATGCCAATTGGACACAAAATGATCGTGCTATGGTAAAAAAAAGATGTTGACCTTTCCATGACCTTGACCTTGACCTTTGACCCGATTGATCCCAAAATCTAATCAAATGGTCCTCGGATAATAACCAATCATCCCACCAAATTTCATGCGATTCAAGAAGATTTTGACCTGTTCATGACCTTTGACCTTGAACTTTGACCCGATCGATCCCAAAATGGAATCAACTGGTCCCCGGATAATAACCAATCATCCCACCAAATTTCATGCGATTCGGTTCAATACTTTTTGAGTTTTGCGAATAACACGCATACAAATAAATGACAAAATAAATAAATAAATACACGGCGATCAAAACATAACCTTCCGCATTTTCAATGCGAAGGTAAATATCAACTTTTTTATATATTTAAAGGGCTATTTAGGTAGTCAACAAACAAACATAAAGTACCTCACACTTAAACTTGGAAAACAATATTAATTCTAATAATTTTCTGGAGGTTTTAATTGCTGGGGTCAAATTATAGTAAATATAAAGGTAACAGGAGGGTTAAACATTGAATGGGGTCAAATTGACCCGAAGGCAACAGGAGGGTTAAGAGCAATAAACCTAACACATTCTGCTAAGACGGCAACGTGAGCACGAGCCAATCAGAGGCCGAGTTGGGTGTGTGTGGAACGCGAGTGGGAGAGGACATAATGGTGGCTTTTCTAGAAAAATTATTTGGACTGCACAAATGTGATGAGCAGGTGAAAAGCGTCCGAACTCCTAGAACAGCTTCAAGAGAGACGCTTCACTGTGGGTTACAACAGATGATTATTATGATTATTGTTACCCTGGAGAAGCTCATATCCAGAGACCCCGTGTTCCAGGCCCGTGTCCCATGCTGCTTCTCGTCTCCGTGTCCTAAAACAACTCGACTGATAAGATCAGAGTCTTTGCGTTTCGGAGGATATCTGCTAATCCCAAACTGAAATACAACCCCTCGTGAATCTTCCTGGGAAACTGAAACTGTAGGCTGCACTTCAGGCCAGTGTTCTTGTAAATTGGACCGCAGCCGCTCCCCCCCCTCCTCCTCCCCCCCCATATCACTTTTTAGTGGCATGAGAGCCACTGTGAGTGAGTGTGTGTGTGTGTGTGTGGCGGCGAGAGGAAGTGGAATGGCGTTCTGGTTTCCTTTCCCCACATCTATAAAGCCAGCAGACATTTGTTAGCTGTCACGTGGTTAGCCTCTGTCCTCACGCTAACCCGAAATAAAAACCCCCACCATCTGTCCCGGCTTTGAGAAGGTGAGCCGCCCCGCCGTACCACCACCGCCCGCCCGCCGGAGCGCGATGCGCCATCTCGTGGTTTCTTTGATCCCAAGTGCTTCCTCGTCGCCGCGTCGATCGAGTCCGCCGGCCACGCGGTAGTTTCTGAATATTTAAACGGCGTTGCGATGATTCACATCCGCGCACGGTTCAAAACTAAATATCGTCGTCAGCCTCTGGATATCGTTTGTGCATTGTGCTCGTTACCCAACACATGTTGCTCCGTACACATGATGTCAGCGGGTCGTGGAATACAGGGGATCGGATGAAGGTTTCTAGTGTCCTGAAAGTAGTTGGCACACCACCATGGAGGGATACGTGGGACGACCCTTTCAAATAAGTTGTACGACACATCGTGGGAGAGTGGGAAACGTCCTATCGATTCCTTTGTATGTCTTAACATGTGAAGAAATTGACAATAAAGCTACTACTACTACTACTACTACATGACTGACAGCTGTCTCGTCCACTCGTGAACAACTGACGGGTCACACGGTCCCCTGATGTCCGTCATTTTGTGTGAAAATAGATGAAAACCACCAGTTACCTGGAGGGTACACTAACGTTCAAAAGTTTGGGGTCACTTAGAAATGTCTTTATTTTTCAAAGAAAAGCACAGTTTTTTCAATAAAGATAACATTAATCATAAATACCCTCTATACATTGTTAATGTGGTAAATGACTATTCTAGGTGGAAACGTCTGGTTTCTAATGAAATATCTCCAGAGGTGTATAGAGGCCCATTTCCATCAACGATCACTCCAGTGTTCTGATGGTACATTGTGTTTGCTAATCGCCTTAGAAGACTAATGTCTGATTAGAAAACCCTTGTGCAATTATGTTAGCACAGCTGAAAACAGTTATGCTGGTGATATAAGCTATACAACTGGCCTTGCTTTGAGCTTGAAGTTTGAAGAACAAAATTAATACTTCAAATATTAATCATTATTTCTAACCTTGTCAATGTCTTGACTATATTTTCTATTCAATTTTCAATTCATTTGATAAATAAAAGTGAGTTTTCATGGAAGACACAAAATTGTCTGGATGACCCCAAACTTTTGAACGGTAGTGTATGTCGATGTAAAGTAGTTTTTTTTAGGATCGTAGACGTGGTTTGTTCTAGATCTTCTTCCAGTCCAGTACAAACACCAGAACTCTGGACCCGACGCTCGTGACTCAGCGAAGCCTCGTCCGACTCGCGGTCCCACCTGCGCCGGGCCGACTGAAGCTGGCTTTCTTTCAGACTGTTTATCCTGTTAACCTTAACTTCCTCCACAGATGTTCTGTCCCAAACAACAGACAAGCAAAGACGTGATGAGACACACATCCACAAACCACACACACTCTGAACAATGATGCACAGTCACAACCGTTAGAGCTGAGGGAAACGTCAGAGCGAGAGGTCTTTATTCACCCCGAGGGCTCCAGGGTTGGATGTCAACGTTGTGCCCTTACGGTACGGAGGACATGGAGCTGGATGGAAGGAACGTTTCATCGGACGTCCCGACGCTGCCGGCAGCTCCAATCTGAACTCAATCTAGAACCAACAGCGAGGGACGTTCAGCATATTCGACATCTGGTGAATGAACTCAAGTATAGAAAGCTGAAAGCTGCTTTCAACCGACTCGTTTTTATTTGTTGATGGTTTTTAGCCTCCGTGGCTCACAGGTGTCAAACACAAGGCCCGCCACGTCATTTTATGTGGCCCCTGACGACTTGAAAAAGACGTGAAGAAAAATATCCTGTGCTTTTATTTTGAAGGTTTCAAATTAAATGGCTGTATGTTTTACATTTTATTATGTACACTATTTCTACTCTCAAATAAACAATAATCAAATGCAAAGAGCGTTATTTAACAATATGTTGGGGAGTAGTTCATACAGAGTTTCAGTACCGGCCCTTTAAGAGGCGGCCATGATGTGGCCCTCGGTGAAAATGAGTCCGACACCCCTGCTCTCGGTCCCGTTGGCGGGTCCACCACCACCGGGTAGCTTGGCAAGCAGTTTATGTACAAACATTCAGGTTTCCCAGAGGATGAATCCTACATATTATTTTAATGTTGTCTTTAAAACCTTTATTTAACCATCTGAATCCCATTGAGATTTAAAAAATCTCTTTTTTTTGAGGAACACATGGTTACAAACAAAAAAACAAGACAAGTTAAAAGAAACTAAAAGTTAAGAGACATCGACATATCAGAGTGAATTAAAGAAACGTTGACATTGTGTGCATATGTGTGATCCCCTATCCCCCGACACCACCATGAGGTTGACACGCCCCCCAGGAGGAGCACCGGGTCGGTCACCCGATGCCAGAATGTCCC
Organism: Pseudoliparis swirei; assembly: GCF_029220125.1. Taxonomy (NCBI): domain Eukaryota; kingdom Metazoa; phylum Chordata; class Actinopteri; order Perciformes; family Liparidae; genus Pseudoliparis; species Pseudoliparis swirei. The sequence continues at coordinate 22,054,891 of NC_079409.1, read as the reverse complement.
TTTCCCCATTTCCCCACGGACGTAGAGACGCATGAAGACGTCCGTACGGACTCAACACGGTGAGAAGATGCAGCAACCGCACACCCCGGAGTCACGACCCACTTTGGGGTTTCCGGGGACCTCTTTGTTGACATGAGCTCTAACAGGGTGTGATGCGCAGGAGGGGTCAGAGGTCACGGGCATTGGGTGGTCTGGCAGTATCGGGTTTTCAGATGACTCAACCGGAGCTCATGCTCGGGGGACCCCGGGGCCAAAACACCAGCAACCGAGTCAGGACCCGAATTAATAACTGAGCCACGGACGTGCGTACGTGCGCCGGGTGATGTCATCTCGATAAGAAAGGTCCCAGAAGTTAAATCAACCAGTGAATGCATCACTCACGGAGTCACGTCCTGTTACTCAAACACCCCCCCGGCTCCGGCGGGGGGGCCGGGTTCTGATCTTCTGACTGATTACGACGACATGACAGTGGAGCCGACGCACACGCCTGACTTTAGGATAAGGAAAGAATACGCTGCGACCAGCGGAGGCATTTACACATTTATTTAGGGGGTCATTTTTTGCCCCACTGACTGAAATACAGGGGCATTAAAAAAAAGAAATTGGGGGCACTTTTTTTAAACTTGTGAAATAATATTGAACCTTTGTTCAAATATAATACATGTACTTATTTAGGCTTACAGCATATGAGCAATTGACATAAAAACAAAACATAAATCATATTAAATGTTATTATTATTTCTTCAAGGTTATTTATTGTTATTACATTTTTTTAAACAACTGTTAACAATTATAACTTATTTCTTTATTTTTATATAATTTAAAATTATATATATATATATATTTTTTCTTCTTTTTTTGTTTACAGGCAGTACAGATAGGAGAAAAAAGAAGAAGAAAAAAGAATGCTATTAAATTATCTAAATTAAGGGGGCATGAGTTGCCCCTCTGGTGACATCAGAGTTTTGCCCTTTGCCCCGGTGTGTTTCTGATGCTGACATCAACACACACACACACACACACCTTTAGCTTCCAGGTGTTCCCAGCCGTATACGTAAGCGTCTACAACCCGAGACGATGCATGGCACGATGTCCACAGTGAGGGAACTGATGGACACGGAGCCATCTTTTGATGTCACATGTTGAAATCTCCAGAAGGGCTCATTATGCCTGCGCAGCTCAGGGAATATGTTACCATTTACTCACTCTAACCCCCGTGCGGCTCGGCGGACCGACGAACTGTGGAGGCTTTGTTCAGGCTGTCAGTGTGTGTGTGTGCTCGTGTCTTAAAACAGACGGGGGGGGGGGGGGGGGGTCTGCCTTGGTGGTGGCCTGTTATGGAAAAAAGGCAGCGGGAGGCTAGGTACACACTCATACTACCCCCGAACAGACGCAGACACACATCTGCATCCATGCACGCGGTCACTCTTTTTTCTCTTACACACACACACACACACACACATACACAAGACCGCCCGATCAGAAACGCTACTGGAGGTAATTGTGTCAGGGGTGTGTAGGAAGCAGAATGAACAAGGGCTGAGCTGAAAGAGAGAGAGGGAGGGGAGGAAGGGAGGTGGAGACAGAGGGCGCTCGAGGGGCTGCAGCTAATTGGAGCCAAATGGGCAGCAGATGAACTGAAGTGGCTTTTTTCTTCTTTTTTCTGCGGACGCTCATTCTCTCTCTCGCACACACACTCTTTCTTCGTTGCTCCTCCCGTGTCTGTCTTTTGCAATATGTGTAATTAGCGCGTGCGATGCGTCCGCCTCCTTTGTCCTCGGGGCTCGTGTCAGAAGTCACAGCGACATGAAAGAGCGTCAACCTGGCCTCCCGCTGAGCACAGAGTACATTCATTATCTCTGGACACTTTGGGTGGGGGGGGGGGGGGGGGCAATATGTGTCACTGATAACAGAGCGGCAGCATTTTGGAGTTTTGAATGCATATAAATCATCTGGTGAATATATTGTTTCGTTTAAGTGCAACAACTGATGACGTAAGGCGGGTTGTTGCTTTGAGTCGGTTTAAGTGGTCGATTTAAAGTCACTTTTCAAGGCCAGTCGTCTGGGAACGTGGAATATATATTTTTGTTGTTATAAAAATGTGCAAAGTCCAACTAAAGAACGGGGAAAGCATCAGCCGACATATGGAGATGCTGCAGGAAGCGGCTGTGAAATGTCTCTGTGTGTGGAGTTGATTTGCAAAACCCGCCATGATCTGTTTTATGATAAAAAACTCTCTCCTTATGGACGTTTAGGAGACACTGAGCTCCTCTCTCCTCTCCTCTCTCCTCTCCTCTCTCCTTAAGGACGTTTAGGAGACAGTGAGCTCCTCTCTCCTCTCTCCTTATGGACGTTTAGGATACACTGAGCTCCTCTCTCCTCTCCTCTCTCCTTATGGACGCTTAGGATACACTGAGCTCCTCTCTCCTCTCCTCTCTCCTTATGGACGCTTAGGATACACTGAGCTCCTCTCTCCTCTCCTCTCTCCTTATGGACGTTTAGGATACACTGAGCTCCTCTCTCCTCTCTCCTTATGGACGCTTAGGATACACTGAGCTCCTCTCTCCTCTCCTCTCTCCTTATGGACATTTAGGATACACTGAGCTCCTCTCTCCTCTCCTCTCTCCTTAAGGACGCTTAGGATACACTGAGCTCCTCTCTCCTCTCTCCTTATGGACATTTAGGATACACTGAGCTCCTCTCTCCTCTCCTCTCTCCTTAAGGACGCTTAGGATACACTGAGCTCCTCTCTCCTCTCCTCTCCTTAAGGATGCTTAGGATACACTGAGCTCCTCTCTCCTCTCCTCTCTCCTTAAGGACGTTTAGGATACACTGAGCTCCTCTCTCCTCTCCTCTCTCCTTATGGGCATTTAGGATACACTGAGCTCCTCTCTCCTCTCCTCTCTCCTTAAGGACGTTTAGGATACACTGAGCTCCTCTCTCCTCTCCTCTCTCCTTAAGGACATTTAGGATACACTGAGCTCCTCTCCTCTCCTCTCTCCTTATGGACGTTTAGGATACACTGAGCTCCTCTCTCCTCTCCTCTCTCCTTAAGGACGTTTAGGATACACTGAGCTCCTCTCTCCTCTCCTCTCTCCTTAAGGACGTTTAGGATACACTGAGCTCCTCTCTCCTCTCTCCTTATGGACGTTTAGGATACACTGAGCTCCTCTCTCCTCTCCTCTCTCCTTAAGGACGTTTAGGATACACTGAGCTCCTCTCTCCTCTCCTCTCTCCTTAAGGACGTTTAGGATACACTGAGCTCCTCTCTCCTCTCCTCTCTCCTTATGGACGCTTAGGATACACTGAGCTCCTCTCTCCTCTCTCCTCTCCTCTCTCCTTATGGACGCTTAGGATACACTGAGCTCCTCTCCTCTCCTCTCTCCTTATGGACGCTTAGGATACACTGAGCTCCTCTCTCCTCTCCTCTCTCCTTATGGACAATTTGGATACACTGAGCTCCTCTCTCCTCTCCTCTCTCCTCTCTCCTTATGGATGCTTAGGATACACTGAGCTCCTCTCTCCTCTCCTATCTCCTCTCCTCTCTCCTTATGGATGTTTTGGATACACTGAGCTCCTCTCTCCTCTCCTCTCTCCTTATGGACGTTTTGGATACACTGAGCACCTCTCTCCTCTCCTCTCTCCTTATGGACGTTTTGGATACACTGAGCACCTCTCTCCTCTCCTCTCTCCTCTCCTCTCTCCTTATGGACGTTTTGGATACACTGAGCACCTCTCTCCTCTCCTCTCTCCTTATGGATGTTTTGGATACACTGAGCTCCTCTCTCCTCTCCTCTCTCCTTATGGACGTTTAGGATACACTGAGCTCCTCTCTCCTCTCCTCTCTCCTTAAGGACGTTTAGGATACACTGAGCTCCTCTCTCCTCTCCTATCTCCTCTCCTCTCTCCTTAAGGACGTTTAGGATACACTGAGCTCCTCTCTCCTCTCCTCTCTCCTTAAGGACGTTTAGGATACACTGAGCACCTATCTCCTCTCCTCTCTCCTTATGGACGTTTAGGATACACTGAGCTCCTCTCTCCTCTCCTCTCTCCTTAAGGACGTTTTGGATACACTGAGCTCCTCTCTCCTCTCCTCTCTCCTTATGGACGCTTAGGATACACTGAGCTCCTCTCTCTCTCCTTAAGGATGTTTAGGATACACTGAGCTCCTCTCTCCTCTCCTCTCTCCTTATGGACGCTTAGGATACACTGAGCTCCTCTCTCCTCTCCTCTCTCCTTATGGACGCTTAGGATACACTGAGCTCCTCTCTCCTCTCCTTTCTCCTCTCCTCTCTCCTTATGGACAATTTGGATACACTGAGCTCCTCTCTCCTCTCCTCTCCTCTCTCCTTATGGATGTTTTGGATACACTGAGCTCCTCTCTCCTCTCCTCTCTCCTTATGGACGTTTTGGATACACTGAGCACCTCTCTCCTCTCTTCTCTCCTCTCCTCTCCTCTCTCCTTATGGACGTTTTGGATACACTGAGCACCTCTCTCCTCTCCTCTCTCCTCTCCTCTCTCCTTATGGACGTTTTGGATACACTGAGCACCTCTCCTCTCCTCTCTCCTTATGGACGTTTTGGATACACTGAGCACCTCTCTCCTCTCCTCTCTCCTCTCTCCTTATGGATGTTTTGGATACACTGAGCTCCTCTCTCCTCTCCTCTCTCCTTATGGATGTTTTGGATACACTGAGCTCCTCTCTCCTCTCCTCTCTCCTTATGGACGTTTTGGATACACTGAGCACCTCTCTCCTCTCCTCTCTCCTCTCCTCTCCTCTCTCCTTATGGATGTTTTGGATACACTGAGCACCTCTCTCCTCTCCTCTCTCCTTATGGATGAATGTTCATCTCTCCATCACACATTATTAACTCTGCTTCCTCTCCGGAGTCCTTGTGACTTCACGTCTCATTGGACCCGGCGGGGTCTGATGCCATGGCGCTGCCGATGCCTGCCCCCTTCTCTCCACCTCCATCTGCCTGATGGATCATGGAGGTCTGGATCGTGGTCCATGCCGACTACCGACTATTCATACACTCTGTCATACTCATTGAATGTGTTGTTACTCTGTAATGATTCCATCTGGTCACATGACCTCTATTGTTCATCTGGTCACATGACATCTATTGTTCATCTGGTCACATGACCTCTATTGTTCATCTGGTCACATGACATCTATTGTTCATCTGGTCACATGACCTCTATTGTTCATCTGGTCACATGACATCTATTGTTCATCTGGTCACATGACATCTATTGTTCATTTTTTTTTATTTCTTGGGAGTTGTTCCTGATCCGATGTGAGGTCAAAGGTCAGGGATGTCGCATGTGTACAGATTGTAAAGCCCTCTGAGGGGAGTTTGTAATTTGTGACAATGGGCTATACAAAATAAATTGAATTGAATATAACATATGCAATACAATACTTATTACCTTGGCTCTGACTGAAAGTTACACCATCCTACCAGAGGTGATGAGAACACATGATCTCAGCGCTTGACATTCAAAATGCAAAATAACACATGTATTAATCTTCTTTGGGTTTTGTCACAATGGTCTCCCAGCTGCTCGCCACCTAAATGATGATGTCATGTCGCTCTCTGGCAAATAAGTGAATTATTACAAATGGATTATTGCTGGAAAACAAACAAAACAGATGTACATGTGTACGCGTGTGACGATCTTGCAATAGTTTTGGTTTATAGTTTTCAGCACATGGATTATTCTCTGGTGACACACACAAGGAAATACCCTCGCATGCGTCACTCCATGGTCACAACCACAGAGGAAGATGGAAGGTCATCACCTCAAGGGACCGTTTGGAAAAGATACACAGGGAGTGTCTATAGAAACATATATATATATATATGTATATATATATATAAATAAATATATACATTTATACATATATATGTTTATATATATATGTATATATATATGTTTATATATATATGTATATATATAAATATATACATATATATATACATATAAATACATATTTACATATGTATATATACACATATATACATACAAATATATATATACATATATGTATATATATATATATATATATATAAATATAAATATATACATAAATATATATACATATTTACATATGTATATATACACATATATACATACAAATATATGTATATATACATATATATATATATATACAGTGTCCTGCCAGTGTCCTCCATGAGTCATCACATCGCCAATATCACACACACACACATTAAAAAAACAAAAAAACATCTCCCGCTTACCTCCAGTGGTATTTCAATCCAATTTGAAAAAAGCCACTGCATGGCTGAGTACTACCGAGGGTGAGTGAGAACACGTGTGTGTGTGTGTGTGTGGGTGTGGGTGTGTTGCAGGGGAACTGACCCCTAAAAGTATCATCTCTACTGGTGTGCTTCACTGAGCTGGAACCGCCCTCCGAGGTCTGACCTCCCTCCACCGGGAGACCAGGAGTGACATTTGATGAACGCGCCACGTGAGTTGATGATTAGTTGAAGCGCTCGGTGTTAAGACGATGAAATCTCTCCTCACTCTAAATCAGCAGTTATTATTTAATCGTGTGTATCTGCTGAGTAAGTCCCACCATCGGTGTGTGTCATCATCCCGAAGATGAACACGCAATATAAACGATGCGAGATATTTGACCGCTAAAAAGCAGAATGGTGGTGACTCCATTGGCTCCTCTTCCTCTGTCTCCTCTTCATCGAGTCCTTTGATGTGTGAGGATGCGTGCCGCCGCCCGGCTTTGAAGCGGAGATGCGGCCCACGGAGGGAGAGTAGCACATCGAGTTAAACACAACACGTCTCGATTCAAAGGGGAATCACAGTGAAACATGAACGTCTATCAACCGCCGTGAGGCTGGGTTTACTGTCATATGCCGGAACCTGCTCATCATTTGCGAACAAATAACTTTTATCGACTCTTAATGAGGAGCATCTTAACTCAATTTGCAAGCGGGGGTGAATCCAAAATCCTGCGTACGTCATTCTTGTTGTCGGACACGATGATTACCGATGAAATACGGATCGTTTCGAAGCAAGAGGGGAGCCGGAGCAGAACAACGCTCCGACGCTTCTACATTACATGTCATTTAGCTGGATATTCACACATTTTTATGGGGCAGTTTCCCCCACTGACTGAAATCCAGGAGCATTTAAAAATAAATTGTGGGCACTTTTTTAAATTTCTGAAATAATATTTAACCTTTGTTCAAAAATAATAAATATACTTATTTAGGCTCACAGGATATGAGCAATTGTCTGAAAATTCGGGTGGCGAGTGACGTTGTGGGTTTAATGGGATTAACGTTAATGGGAATGGGCCCCAGAGGCCGTGAGGCAGCGGTGCACCATCATGTAAGACATGCCAGTGTGTTGAAGGCTTTGGGGGGGGGGGGGGGGTATCATGTGTGGTGTATG